>NC_084733.1:62140765-62173265 GCF_033978785.1 Entelurus aequoreus | reverse complement strand
GCCGTGCAGTCATCGCGGTGGATAAACTTTTCATCAACGGCCAACTTTACAGTGATCCGGAAGCCACGCCGTGGCTGTATTATTAGCGTCTGAAACACGGTAAATGTTGTATTTTGTTTTTGTTATTTCATTATGCTTCAATCCCTCTCTCTCTCTTCACTTTCTCCTCACTCAAACCACTGCTTGATTCTAGGAGGGGACCTCAACTTAGTATTTAATCCAAATATAGATCGGTCCAGAGTGACTGGGAGTCACCGTGAGTCTCAATCAGTGGTAATACTTAAGCAATATATGAACGATTATGGTCTTTGCGATGCCTGGCGTTCTTATCACCACACTCTTAGGGAATACACTTATTTTTCCCCAGTTCACCACTCATTCTCTCGCATTGATTACTTTTTAACTAGTAGCTCAATTTTATCTGACATCTCAAACATTCACATTCATCCTATCATCATCAGTGACCATGCACCTGTCTCACTTTCCCTCACTAACAAAACTATCACTGCACCTATAAAACAATGGAGACTTAATACATCATTATTAAAGGAACCAGACTTCCTCAACTATTTTGAGAAAGAATGGACAGATTTTTTAGATTTTAATGATCAACCAGAAATCACGGCGTGCGTTCTCTGGGAGGCTGCGAAAGTAGTTATGCGAGGAAAAATAATTTCTTATTCATCATACAAGAAAAAAAAGGAACGTTTACTAGAGCAGGAACTTGAAAATGAAATAAAAATATTAGAAATAGCTTATGCGAACTCACAAAATGAACATACTCTGAACGAACTGAGAAAACTCAAATTAGATTTAAGAGAAATAATTGATAAGAAAAGTAAATTCCTGCTCCAGAGGTTACGCTTAGAAAAATTTGAACATGACAATAAACCAAGCAAATATTTGGCTAACCAACTAAAATTAAACAAAGAAAAAAACTCCATACCATCCATTAAGGATTTAGCTGGGAACATTACTCACGTTCCTGAGGAAATTAACTCCATATTTAGAGACTTTTACAGAAACTTGTATACACCCCAGATTGACCCATCTCTTTCAGCCAAATCTCCCCAAAGTTTAATCTTATGAAGGGCACAAGGCAAGGGTGTCCACTTTCTCCGTCACTGTTTGCTATATTTATTGAACCTCTTGCAACCGCAATTCGACAGCATGCAAATATTAAAGGCACCCATAACGCAACCGTTCATCATAAAATAAGCCTTTATGCTGATGTATTACTTTTCTTACAAAATCCACATTCTTCTCTTCAAGATACAATCTCACTTATCAATAAATTCAGTTCTATTTCAGATTACTCAATCAACTGGTCCAAATATACTGTGTTACCAATTAATTTTGACTTTCAGAGCACCTCATCGATTCCACTGCATAAAGGGAACATTAAATACCTGGGAATCAATATTTCCTCCACATTGTCAGATCTGAATCGCTTGAATTACTCCCCAATCTTAAAATTGATTGAGGATGATCTGGCGCGTTGGAAAGCACTGCCAATCTCACTTATGGGAAGGGTTTCTATGAAAATGATGGTCTTGCCTAGGGTTAATTATCTCTTTTCAATGATTCCAACCAAACCTTCTCAAATCTGGTTTAAATCACTAGACTCACACATCAATCAGTTTCTTTGGAAGAGTAAACCAGCACGAATCAGCCTTAAAACTTTACAAAAACCCAAAGAATACGGGGGTCTAGAACTCCCAAACTTTTCATATTACTTCCTTGCAAATAAACTACAATATATATTAAAATGGACCAATCCCACTTTATTAGATAGTTTATGGTTAGAGATTGAACAATCACTTAGCCAGGAGATCCCAATTTCTAACTTGCCCTTTATTAGCCAAATTCTCCGAAAACACAACTGCTTCAAAAGTATTAATATACGCGCTACCTTAACAGCTTGGTGGGAGTTTTTGAAAATAACTGGATCCCCGCTCACTCCCTGTCAATTTATGCCTATTTGGAATAATCCTGATTTTCTTTTAAACAAGAAGCCATTGAACTTTCCAACATGGTATGATAAAGGAGTCAGATGTCTTGGGGATATCATCAATGGAAACAGTTTTATAACTTTTAAAAGTTTAATAACACAATATGCAATCAATCCTAATAAATTCCTAGAATATATACAAATCAAATCTGTAATTAGCGCAAGATTCAACAAAACAACATGGGAAAGTAATCCTACGACCGTTAAATTCTTCAAAACATCTTCCCCCAAAGCTTTATCCAAATGATATGCTCTCTTATCAAAAATAGATAACACAATAAGTATCCCAACTTCCAAATGGCACTCAGACGTATCCACAAGCCTTGACCCAGAATTCTGGAAACAAATATGCCTCAATACTTCTCGTTTGATTAAGAATCCGAATTTACGACTGATTCAGCTCAAAATACTTTACAGAATACATTACACCGGTCTAAGAATGTATAAAATGGGTTTAGCCGACTCTAACATTTGTGTACACTGCTCAGATAATAAGGTAGATAACTACTTACACTCAATGTGGTCCTGTACTCCCGTGAGTAACTTTTGGCTTGGAGTGTGCGAGAACCTATCATTAGCGTTAGAGATTCCTATTCCCATCTCCCCCGCACTCTGCCTGTTGGGTGATCTCTCCGCAACTGACTTTGATATAAACAAAACATACCTCCTTATAAATGCAATAGGCATCGCCAAGAAAACTATTCTCATGAATTGGAAATCAAAAAATAATTTATGTATAAACCTTTACAAAAACATTTTATTAGATTATGTAGTTATGGAAAGAATGTCTGCTGAATCAAAACAACAACTGACAGAATTCAGATCTCTTTGGGCACCGCTAATTGATTTCCTGACCTGATTCCCATGGGGGCTGGGGCTCTGTCCCGGGGGTCTTGCTCCGTGGGTGGGGGGTCGTGGGTGCCGGGGGGGCCGTGTGCCGCGGGGTCGGGTGGGCCTGGGGTGTGTTCCCTGGTGCCGGCCTGGCGGGCCGATCCGTGAGTGGTCTGGGGGCTGGGGGTGGATGGGGGTGCCTGGGCGGGGGTTGGGGTGCGGGTGGAGCTGTTGGGGGCGGCCGCCTTGGGTTGGGTGGGGGGCTTCCCCTCTCGTGGGTGGTTGGGCGGGGGATTGCGCCCGTGGGGCCGGGGCCTTGCCGCTGTCGGGCGGGGGTCGGCTCGTGCCCCTCTGGCTTCGGGTGTCCGTGGGCTTCCTCCTTCCCCTGGGGCGTGGGGCGGGGTCTGCCCGGGGTCGCCCTACGCTGCGGCTGTGCGGGCCCGCCTGGTGCCGGGTTGGGGGGCTGCTTGCCTCCCTTGTTGGGGCCCCGGCGGTGCTGCCCGACTGCCCTGCGGGGGTCTCCCTCCTGTGTTTTACTCCGCCCTTATTTATTTATTAATTTTATTTATATATATACTTATATATTTTTTTTAAAATATCTATTTAATACATTTTATTTATTCTGTTAAATTATATATGTGTATATATAGGTGCACGTGTGTGTGTGTGTGTGTGTGTATGTTTGTGTGTGAGTGTGTGTGTGTGTGTGTGTGTGTGTGTGTGTGTGTGTGTGTGTGTGTGTGTGTGTGTGTGTGTGTGTGTGTGTGTGTGTGTGTGTGTGTGTGTGTGTGTGTGTGTGTGTGTGTGTGTGTGTGTGTGTGTGTGTGTACGTTTGTATGTATGTATGGTGGAATCTGTGCGTATGTATGTAGGTACATGTGTGTGTGTGTGTGTGTACGTTGGTATGTATGTATGGTGGAATCTGTGTGTATGTATGTAGGTACATGTGTGTGTGTCGCTGCCCCGGTGTGCATTGCTGATCGCGGCACCAGGCCTGCAGAGATGCCATGGCATGCCGGCTGTGGGCGCGGGGCTGGGCCCTTATGGCTTTTTGCCGGATGGGGTGCCTGGTGGGTGGTGGGCGGGGGGGCCTGGACGTGCGGGTAAGGCTGCGGGGTTTGGTGGCGCTGGACACTGTTGGCAACCAGGCCTCATGTTTATTTTTATTTTATTTTATTTAAAGGGTTTATTTTATTTTATTTATTATTATTATTATTATTATTTTATTTTATTTTATTTTATTTTTTTATTTTTTTTGTTTTGTTTTGTTTTGGTGTATGTATGTGTGTGTATATGTGTGCATATTTATATGTATGTGTGTGTATGTGTATATGTATATGCATGCATGTGTGTAAGTGTATGTATGTGTATATACATATATACATATATGTGTGTATGAATGTGTAGGTGTGTGTATGGGTGTGGATGTCCGGTGGATCGATTGGCCTGTATGTGGATGAGTTGGGGTAGGTGGGTTGGTGGCCTCTGTGGTAGCTGGGGGTGTGCATTGTTATGGTTTACGGGGTAGGTCGCTTTTTTTTGTTTCGGTTTCGGCGGCCGCGGGTGTTTGTACTGCGGACGGGCGGTGGTGGTGATGGTTGCTGTGGTACTGCCGGCGGTTGACGTCGCTGTGTTGGGTTGGAGTGGTTGGGGGACTGTGGCTGGTATCTGTGCGCTTGTGGGGTTGTGGGGGCTGGCTGGCGTTGGCTTGCCGGCTGGTTTGGGGGCTGGCGTGTGGACGGGGTGCATTGACTTCTTCCCCAGTTGGGGGGCGCCATCCCCTGGCCGGAACTCATATGGGTACGTTGCTGTGTGGCTGGCCGGGATGCGGTGTTTGCATTGGGCATGGGGCTGTGCAGTTTTTCTGCGTTTGGTTGCTGGTATGGGCTCTGCGGGGTTGGGTTGGGGCGGGCGGGGGCTGGCTTTGTTTGGCGGGGGGTGGGCTCGCGTGGCGTCACGCTAAAGTGGTCTGGTGTGGGTCACGGGCCGTGGGGGGAGGCTTCCTGGCCGTAGTTCCTGGTTGTCGGCCGCATGGACTGGGGGGGATGTCCGGGCCCTCTACTCCTCCTACTTATAGCACACACAGTCACACAAATATAGGACTTTGGGGGATTGTCCTGCGGGGAGGCATGGCGGGGGGTTGAGGATGCCTCCTATGGGGCTCCAGTCCTCCTGTCTTGTCCCCTGCTCGTCCATCCCTCAATCTTAGCTGCATATTAGACACTTAGGATTTGGAGGGCTCGGCTTGGTTGGGACCCACCAAGACCTTGATGTCCCCCAATTTTAATCGCATTATTAGTTCCCACAAGCATACATATCTCACTCACGCTACAGTACACGCATCAATAGGGACTGGAGGTCGGCTGTAATGGCTGACCTCCTAATTTTAACTACACAGTAGACACTCTGGGGGTCTTGTACACATGCATGTGGGGGGGTTGGGGTTCGGCGCACCCCTTATTGCCTCGTCGGCCGGCGCGGATTCCGGGGACTGCGTTCTGGTGGCCTGCCAGGCTTTTATTAATTTATTATTATTATTATTATTTTTAATGTGTATATGTGTGTATGTATATATGTGTATGTATATATATATATATATATATATATGTGTATGTGTGTATATGTGTATGTGTATGTATATATATATATATATATATATATATATATTTTTTTTTTTAATATATATATATATATATATATATATATATATATATATATATATATATATTTTTTTTTTTTTTTTAAATAATTTTTATTATTTACTTACTTTATTTTATTTAATTATTTGTATTTGTTATTTTTAATTTAATTTAATTTGTATTTCATTTTATTATTATTATTATTATTTTTAAAATTATTATTATTTTTGTTTAATCTTATTATTTATTTGTGTGTGGCGTCGCGCGGGTCTCGCTTCCTGTTGGGTGGGGTCCGTGCCCGTGTGGCCCGACCTTGCGCTGTGGGGTCTCTGTTGGCGACTTGATGTGGTGGCGGCGCGGCGCCCGTGTCTGGTCTGGATACTGTGTCTCGGTTGTTTGGGCGGTGGTGTGTTTGAGTTGGGGTGGTGGGGTCTTTTGGTGGGGGGGGTGTTGGTGTCTCTTGTTTGCGTGTTGGCGTTTGGGCTTGCTGGCGGGCTGGCGCTGGCTGGTGTCTGTGATGATGTTGGCGTGTGGTTGCCGGTCGCGGTTTTTTTTTTATCGCTTTGATCTGATTGGGTGGTGCTGGCTGTCTGGGGGTGTTGTGGCTGCTGTTTCTGCTGCCGTTTGTTTGTGGTGTGGGCGCCCGTGGCTGCTGGGTCTGGTGCAGGGGGGTGGCTGATGTTGTGACTGGTGGCAGCGCGCACGCGTGGTGGTTGTCGGGGCTGACAAACTGTGTATGTGTATGTGTGTGTGTGTATGTATGTATGTATGTATGTATATATATGTGTACGTGTATGCATGTGTATGTGTGTGTATGTGTACATGTGTATGTTTATGTATATATATATGTATGTATATTTCTGGGGGTACGTTCTGGGCCTGCCTGTCGGGTGGGGGTCGGCGCCTCAGGCTACTGCATCCGGACTGCGTGTCTGGAGCTCCTGGGTCCCACCATCCATCCCTTCCGGGTGCCCGTCTTGGTTGGGGCCTGCTGGGTCTGGTCCCTGCGTCTACTGTGGTAGCTTGGTGCTGCAGGGTATTCCGAGGTGCTGCGAGTCGGCCAGTTGTTGGGGTAGCGACCTTGTGTGTCAGCATGTCTGTGATCTTCTTTTAATTCTTTTTTTTTTTTTTTTTTTTTTTTATAAATAGATTTAATTATTTATTTATTCTTATTTTTTTAAATATATTTTATTAATATTATTATTATTATTATTATTATTATGTATTTATTTATTTTATTTATTTATTCCCCTACCTCAGGGGGGGGGCTCGGCGGGGCGGTTGCTGGTTGTTCCATCTCCATCGTTGGGGTCCCTGCGGAGTGGGTGGTTCCTGTGGCCCCGTGCTGGGTGGTCCTGTGGCGGCCGGCTTGGGTGAGGTGGCCGTGGGCTGGCCTCGCCGCGCTCTCCGGGGGGGGGGGACTCGTGGGGGCCCTGTTGCCGGTGGGGCGGGGGCGGTCTTCCCGTCCGGTTGATGGGGGTCTCCGGGCCCCTCGGGCGGGGCGTCCCGCCTTTCTGTCCGTGTGGGGTGTGGTCTCTCGCTGGCTTGGGGTCTGGCTGCCCCCTGCTTTTCTCGTGCCTTGTCCTCTGCGGCCTGCTGCTGGCCCTTGTGGGCGGCGCGGTGGGCCAGGCTCTGGGGTTCCTGTCGCTGACCGGCTTGGCTGCGTGGGGGCGGTGGCCCCTGGTTCCCTGGGCACCACACCTACTGTTTGTGGGATGGGCTCTCGGGGAGGCTGGGGCCGTACTCTGGCTCCCGCACACACTGGGAGTCAAATGTATTGTACATGCAAATTCACATATACTCACACACATACATACAGACATACATAGGTACCTACGCTCCCACATACATATACAAATAAATACAGTACATATTTACACACTCAAAGTTCGTACATCCACACGCACATTCATTATACAAACATACTGTATACACATACTGTACATATACATTCACTGTAAAAACATACATATACACATACTGTACATATACACTCACTGTACAAACACACACATACACATACTACACATATACATTCACTGTACAAACACACACATACATATACTGTACATATACATTCACTGTACAAACACACATATACACATACTGTACATATACATTCACTGTTCAAACACACATACTGTATACACATACTGTACATATACATTCGCTGTACACACATATACACATACTGTACATATACATTCACTGTACAAGCACACATATACACATCCTGTACATATACAAGTACATATGCACACATACACTCATGCACATAATCACGTTTCATCAAACATATATTAACGTTGTTGCCCTAGGGTAAACTGGGTATAACACATGGCACACTGACAAAGCTTAACCTATTGTTACTATAACAATCTACAAGGTTAATGTAGGTTGCTTCTCTTTCTTCCCCTCCATTTTTCTGCATTCTTTCGTATCTCAAGCTATCATTACGTATATGTATTGTTGCATTTGAACAATTGTATTGTTGATAATAAAGGTAAAGTATTGGTATTGTTTATTATCAATAGTACTATTTCTATTGGTATTCATATTGCTCCATTTTTAGTGTAATAATGCTCATTGTCATTTCTGTATTTTTATTTTTATTTTCGCTAACTGCTTATTTGCTATTACTTTTACCATCATATTTGTACATGTCGTATTTGCTGATGTTGCTCTGTTGTTGTTGTGTTTGCTGTTGTTGTTTTTGTCTCTCTGTCTAATCCCCCTCTTGTCCCCACAATTCCCCCCTCTGTCTTCCTTTTTCTCTCTTTCTATCCCCTCCTGCTCCGGCCCGGCTGCACCAAATGATAATATAAATACATTTAATAAAGTCAAAATACAACTAAGGCAACAAGAGAAGTATCCTACACTTCTCTTTTGTAAAGTAAATCTGAACAGCCGATATGGGCATCTACATCTGCTATATGATTTGCCCGAGAAGCTGGGCAGGACATTTAAAAAAATAAAAATAAATAAATAAAATAAAAATAAAAAGTAAAGAACAAAATGTCATGGTTGTCTTGAGTTTCCAATCATTTCTACAACTCTTATTTTTTTTGTGATAAGAGTGATTGGAGCACATACTTGTTGGTGACAAAAAACATTTATGAAGTTTGGTTCTTTTATGAATGGGTCTACTGAAAATGTGACCAAATCTGCTGGGTCAAAAGTATACATACAGCTATGTTAATGTACATGTATATATATCTGAAAATCTTAATTTCCCCTCAGGGATTAATAAAGTATTTCTGATTCTGATTCTGATATATGAATGCATTTTTGAATATGTATATACAGTACAAACATATGTATGTGTGTGATAAAAAATAATCACTCATGTTTTGAGCATAATATAGTTTGTGGTCGAAAAAAGTATTTTGAAATGTGTTTTGTCTTGCTTTCCCCTCTAATTGTGACCAGATTGGGATCTCACTGTCATTGTGATTCAAATATATTTGACGCTATGGCATTGTTGCAATTCCCACCGCCGTATCAGACGTTGTGGCATGTAAAAGCGGCGAGCGTGCTCGCTGTGATAGCGAGGGAAGGAAAGAGCCAGATGAAAGACGGTGGGAGGAGAGAAGGAAGCCTGTCAACCCAAAACCGCGGCTCCTCGCTCTATTTTGGACCACCACATAATTGAAACAATATTTGGCGTGTGTGTGTGCATGTGTGTGTGTGTGTGCTGCGCTACAGTTCATTCATTGAGCCGTCATCTCGTGTGTGGCGTCTACTGTATAGTTAAGTTGAGACCAGAGTGGGAGGTGGAGGAAGAGACGGAGGAGGTCTTCATGAATTCTTCTTTGATGGCTGGGAGGAAAAGTTTTTAGAACAGAGGGAGGGGGAGTGGGGGTTAACGATGAGCGACTCGCCCAATGTCTGGATTCCGGCCCTCAATGTTGATGAGCAAAGCATAAAACACAGAATGTTTGCTGCTCCGTGCCTCTTTAATTATTTATCAGAAGTGTTTCTATATGCGTGAAGACTTTGTGGAATATGTGTTTCATGTTGCAATGCACAATACTGTGTTTGTGTGGTCACATATATATACTGTACTGCTGGGGTACGCCATATAATAAGATGTAATACTTGAGCTGAAGTAATACTAGCACAGATACTTCACAGAAGGAAATCAATGCATGTTTTGTATGCATATTTAATTATACCCTGCAAAAAGTGTGATTCAAGCAAGATTAAACATCTGAAATCATGGCCAAAATACTAATTTTAAGAAGAAGTTATGTTTCTCGTATTTTATGTTGCTGATCTTAACTAACAACTGAGGTACAGGCGGTCCATAAATCATTAATATAGTGCAAATATTGAAGAAGAACTATTATTCCGATATTATTATTTGATGTCGATCCGATATCAGCAAAAACAAGAATTATATTGGCTTGCATCTAAAATATCCGATACAAGGATATTAAGGAGTCCTGCAGTTTACGTGTGTAAAGCTGGACCGCCAAGTAACATCTAAATGTCCTCCAAGATTGGTCTTTTCTTGTATTTTAGTAAAGGAACTTTACCAAAGCTAAACATGTTAGGCTATTAGGAGCTAGCAGCTACACAACAGCTAAGCACATAATAACCCACAATATTGCCATCCAAACAATTTAAGCAAGTATCAAATATTCATAGTTGCATATTACTTACACGTACAAAGTCTCCAAGGCGGAGCGAGTACCGTATTTTCCGGTCTATAGAGCGCACCGGTATTTAAGCCGCGCTCACCAAATTTTAGAAGAAATAAATATTTTTACATATCTAGGCCACACCGGGCTATAAGCCACAGTTATGTACAGGTACGAAATATTTTGTAAATGTTTAAATGTTCCTTCATTAAAATGGTGCCTGTCACATGGCAGTAAAACGGCAGATCAAACAAAACAGAAGTCATTGTCATGGACCCACTAGCTAGCTCTCCAATCAGCTAAACAGACTCAATAACTTTACAGTGACGTCTTGGTGAATTTACAAAACTGGAACAACACAAAAAGAATGCCATTGTAAGTTAATAATACTAACACAGACACTCGTAAACGTGTTTGCATATTGGCTAATGCTGACAACGCTAGCTTGATTACATTACGATAGCACGTACAAATATGCATGAAAACACTGCTACAGACATCACACATGGGACGGTTCAGTACGTAAGAATTGTTTTAGTTTTATCGGAAAACTCACAAACGTTGCTTGGAGTGATGAATAAAGAATAATTTAGAGCAGAAACCCTATGAATGAGTATACTTCCGGTTCAAGGCATAAAACAGGAACATAATTTTCAACCCACAGCACCTGCAATGAACGAACTCGTCCAAAAGATGTCGCCATAGCACAAAACAGAAACACACCTTTTCAGTGCCTGTGTCGGAGTTGTATGTAAACTATTAGCGAAGAAAAATCCATAATTAGACGCACCGTTTTATAAGCCGCACGGTTCAAAGTCTGATCCGTAAAATACAGTTTCAATTATCTAGTGTAAATGTGTCCACATTATTCAACTTACTGCGTCATGAGCTTAACATAATGATTTATTGTGGCCACTAGATGTCGCCAAAAAATTATTACCCCTCCATTTCAACTAAAAAACAGCACAAGTCCATTCCACACGGTTAATGATGAATGTTTTTCAAACCTAACATTTTTCTCTGTTTGAGTAGTGTCACTTGATCAAGACTTTTCTGGCATCACACACTACAAAATATTACAAGTATGTATGATCCGTGCTGATATCGTATCGGATCAATATTGGCCAATACTCAAGGCTCTGGTATTGTATCAAAAATGAAAAAGTTGCAACAGAACACCCCCACTAATCATGTGCGCAGCAGTAGAATAAACTTTGACCTTTTTAGTTAACATTTATTTTCCTCCATGAAGAGGCAGACTATTCTGGTGACAGTGCGTAATAGAAAAGGAAAGGGAAATTAGACATTGCAAAATGTTCTGATATTTAATCTTGTTTGGATTCTTAGTTTTTGTGGTGTATATGAAGAAGATGAAGCATCATTTTGTTCATGAAATGCTGAAATTCAACTTTCACAGCAGCAAAGTGAACAGTAGCAGCACAAAATAAAAATAAAAATCAAATCAAATATCAAAGCAAACATGAGAATGAGAGTGGAACATTTGCTAACAATAGCTTTGCACAGTAAAACATGGCTTATGTACTCTGATGTATACATTTGTGTGTGTGTGTGTGTGTGTGTGTGTGTGTGTGTGTGTGTGTGTGTGTGTGTGTGTGTGTGTGTGTGTGTGTGTGTGTGTGTGTGTGTGTGTGTGTGTGTGTGTGTGTGTGTGTGTGTGTGTGTGTGTGTGTGTGTGTGTTGTGTACGTCTAAAACCCTGTTGTGTCGTTGTTCCCTCTGCAGAGTGTTGTGAGTTACAGCACTGAGGCCCGGCTCACTCTCAAACTGTCCAATGTAACACACAAAGACGCTGGCAAGTACCGGTGCCGTGCCACTAACTTTGTAGGCAAGTCGGAAAACACGTTCTGGCTCAAAATACGGCAAGCAGGTAAAAAAACCAGCTGAGCTCGTCTTGTCGTGTCTCATCCTCTCCCTGCCGCTGGGTTCTTCTTGGGTACTGCTTGGCTTGCAATGACTTCATCAGCTGCTGGCTTGGTTCTGCTAGCGAGTCGACAAAAATGCTACATAGAATTGTAAACCTATATGTATATATATACAGTACAGGCCAAAAGTTTGGACACACCTTCTCATTGAATGGGTTTTCTTTATTTCCATGACTATTTACATTGCAGATTGTCACTGAAGGCATCAAAACTATGAATGAACACATGTGGAGTTATGTACTTAACAAAAAAGGTGGGTAACACTTTAGTATGGGAAACATATTCACCATTAATTAGTTGCTTATTAACATGCAAATTAGTAACATATTTGCTCTTAATTTGTCATTATTAAGTACTTACTAATGCCTTATTCTGCATGGCCTTATTATACAACCAGTAAGCCATTAACTAAGAGTCGTCCCTCAATAACCTCAGAATTATTGCTTATTAGTAACTCTAACCCCATATGTTCCCCTAGTGTCCAAATAACTCCAAATTAAGTATTTGTTACTTAAAATATGTTCCCCATACTAAAGTGTAAAATAACTGAAAAAAGGTTTCATATTCTAGTTTCTTCGAAATAGCCACCATGAGCTTCAAGAGGTAGTCACCTGAAATGGTTTTCACTTCACAGGTGTGCTTGAAGCTCATTGAGAGAATGCAAAGAGTGCGCAAAGCAATAATCAAAGCAAAGGGTGTATATTTTGAAGAAGGTAGAATATAAACATGTTTTCAGTTATTTCACCTTTCTTTGTTAAGTACATAACTCCAAATGTGTTCATTCATAGTTTTGTTGCCTTCAGTGACAATCTACAAAGTTATGAAAATAAAGAAAACACATTGAATAAGAAGGTGTGTTCAAACTTTTGGCCTGTACTGTGTATATATATATATATATATAATTAATAACGATTATAATTGGTTATTAAAAGTATGTGAAACTTCAATCCATACCTTGTTTACTTCCGTGACGACCTACTTAAAGTTGTGTTATCAATCAGAAATATCAAGCAGGTAAAATGCTGTAAGCATGGATAAGTGTGGAGAGAGTGTTTAGCATTTTTCCCATCATTCATTTTAAAGGATTTAAATAGGTGTAATTTAGATTTGTTTTCTTTATGTTGATTGAACGTTTTTTATAACATCTACAAAATTCAATTAGCTAGTTGTGTTATTTGCGACCATGTTTGTTGAAAAAAAATGTTCTGCACCATGACTATGGTAGGTTGTTTGGTTAGGGTCATAAATGCTGTGCTGTGTTTCTTTACAACTAAAATTAATGGTTGAGGTACTTTCGTTGGCCACCAAGTGTCGACAAAATGGCACCTATCAAACCGCAGGTATTTGTATGTCTTACAAGGTATTTGTATGTCATATGACTGCTCCCAGGTATATAGCTTGTTGAACACGTTGTGCACTTGGCCCGTGGGTCATAGTTTGGACTCCCGTGACCTAGTCCAACTAAATGCTCCCATAGCCTTTCTACTGGAAGAGTGCACATCAAGTTGTCAATACAATATCGTTCAGGGCAATATGTGAGATTAGCAGTAACCACAGCCAGAATCCGAAATTAAATTATTATCAAAGGGTCCCTGTCTTCAGTTTACAGCTTTTGTTTTGCATGATGTGGTGAGATTTCTGTTTTTAACTTATCCCTACTTTCATTTTTATGCCACTTCTAAACACGGAACGATCGGGTACAAGAATAAGATCTTTATTATTTCTCACGTCGCAACTTTAGAATGTCCAATCATGTCCAATCCACGGGGTAACCACTTCAGGAAGTATTTTTTAGTAGGGCAACAATAAGAAGACATTGTTTTTCGGGGAGCTAAAGACCTACTTACCTTCGCTATTGCCACAGACAAAGTGACAAGTTCTCCGATTTCCATCGAAATATATCCATTACCGTATAACCAATTGACACAAAGTGGGCTTGGTTGGGGTAGGAGGCTGCGGAATCCGAGTTTCTTCAGCCAAGCCGGTACCCAAACTAAAGATGTATGTCGAAACATAATACGGTGCACCACCCAAATCCAAATATTTTTCAAAAGCCCATCAGCAGTTTAGGTCCCTGTTATTTGTTCAACATATTTTGTTTTGAAATTCACTATTTCCCTTGAAATAATTGTACAAAACAGCTGCTTTTTATGACTGGATGTAAAAGTGTAAAGATCGAATGACTGTTAGTCGTAAGCAGCTCGCATCGCGTTGTGTGTGACAAATACACGTCGGCCATGTTTTTACATTGTTCCTGAGTGTGCTTCATGTTTCTCTCTGTGTGGTGAAGGTTCTGCTTGGGTGTCTTCTCTGGACCGGTCCCCTGATTTTTTTCCTCTCCTGCAGTGTTTTTCCAAAGGTGTTTGGGTCCTGTCTGTCCCGTGTGTCCCTCCTTCATTGGTGTCCCTCTGTCATCCTCCACAGACGGCCGGTATTAACACTACTGATAAGGAGTTAGAGGTTCTCCTCTTGGCCAATGTGTCTTTTGAGGATGCGGGCGAGTACACTTGCCTGGCGGGGAACTCTATTGGCTTTACTCACCACTCTGCTTGGCTCACGGTGCTCCCAGGTACACGTCCAAACCATGCTCTGTGTGGAATATGTCTTATGTTGTGCAAGCTTCTTTTACAAATCCTCTACCGATAGCAACAGTACCTTTAAAAAGAGCGAATACACCCTACACATGTCTGGAAATAATTGATTGGAACTTATTTTAAAGAGACAGTACATTTACACCTACTGTACAGACCATATTTTTTGGACTATAAGGCGCACTTAAAATCCTTTCATTCTCTCAAAAGTCGACAGTTATAACCCGGTGCGCCTAATGTACGTATTCATTATGATTGTACTTACCGACCTGGAAGCAATTTCATGGTGTAATATTAAGTGTTACCACTAGATGGCAGTCACATATAAGAGATACATGTGGACTGCAGGTTGACCGACACCTGTTCAGAAAATTACGCTTAGCAAGTATCTGTAAGCAAGCAACACTACAACTTTGATGTTCCATTGAGAATATAGAACATTATACACCGCGTTCAAAAATCCCTCAAAATGTTTTAGTACAACTTTGGTAAGCTACGAAGATGCACCGCTTGATGGATTGTTGGAGCATTATGGCTACCGTAGTCAGACGTACTGTGCTTCAACATACGGTAGTATTATGGTGTGTGCATAAGGACCCCAAAATGGCACCTATTAGGAGACATAGCCGGTGTTTTGTTTCGCAATATTATGAAAAAACAACTTTTCTTACCTGTTGGTACCTGCTGATGTGTATTTGGGATCTGGGTAAGTCCCGAAAATTTGCGCTGGTCCGCGCCGCAGTCAATAGGCTTCTTTTTCTCTATCCTCTTGTTGTGGGGCATTCATCCTCCGCTGTTGCCATTTCCAATACAAAGTTGCATACAGTTCTAACTTATATCTGTCAGTAGACTCGCTATGGAAGGAGATAGCTAATGGGTTTCGCTATGTAGAGCGCTTTGGGTCACTAGAGAAAAAGCGCAATATAAATGTACGCTTCACTATCGGTACAACAAAGCTGAGAAGATGATGTCAAAGTGGAGGCACGTAAAAAGGACCCGGCCACAAAACAGCGCATCCTGAAGAGGCTTGAAAACAGTCTGTAAAACATAATCTATGCAACATTTTGACCAAAGAACCACCATTACATGTTATGTAGACCACAAAGAAGGGTTTTATATGTAGAAATCAGAATATGACCACTTTAATGCGCTTTATAATCTGGCTACGCCTCTTGTATGAAAATAGTACACCTTATGGTCCGAAAAATACGGCACTTCACATTTTGTCAGTTCTTCAGTGGTGTCCCATGTAAAGATAGCATCAAACATTATTGCCATTGCTCCTCTAATTTGACATACGTTTCAACATAAGGTGAATATTTCTGTGTGCACCATGATAATTGCCTCCCTGGAGACAATTAACCTGCTGTACGTCATAGTCTCTTTTTACTGCGCTAGCAACTGTGTTTGTTTACATTTGTATCGACAGTAAAAGTGCCTCTAATTGTTCTTCCTTCTATCCCCTCCATGAAAAACAAACACAAAAGCAGTGAGTCCGGAAAAGGAGGACTACTATGCGGACATCCTCATCTACGTGACGGGCTGCGTGCTCTTCATCCTGGCGGTGGTCATCGTGGTGCTGTGTCGCATGAGGATGACCACGCAAAAGACACTGCCCACGCCGCCCGTCCAGAAGCTGTCCAAGTTCCCCCTCAAGAGACAGGTAACAGAAAGTAGATACAAGATTTGCAAAGCCCTGTTACCTCCCACACCCCGCTCGCATCCTTAGAGAATACAAGTAGGTGCATGGGAAACTGAAGATAGTCTTTAGCTGTGTCCCAATTCAGGGTCTGCATCCTCCGGAGGACCCGGCCTACGCAGCCTCAGAAGGCTGGACCTTCGGAGGCACCTCCGAAGGATGCGTCACCCGTTGTTAAATGGGACAGTCTAGCCTGCGGAGGATTCTTACATTTGAAAGTGTATTCGCTGCCGCTGCCGGTGGCGGTGCCGCTGCTTGTATTTTCCGCCATCGTCAAAAACATCCGGGTTGAACAAAGGCACGCAAAGCATCTTGGGATATGGGAGGCCACGAAGGATAGTCGCGGTGCATCCTCCGAATACAGGGAAAAGGAGGGCACATTCGTCGGCTGCTTTTGGAGGAGCGTTCGAATTTGAATGAAGTTGTGACGTAAGCGGCCTTCAAATTCGCACTTCGAAGGATGCAGACCCTGAATTCGGACACAGCTTTTGTGTTTCAAAGGAAACACTTCAGGAGGACAACATCAGTGTAAGTCAAATTGGAGCAGACATAGTACGGAGCAGGGGTGCCAAACTTTTTGACTTGGGAGTCGCATTGGGCTAAAAAAATTTGACCGAATTCATGTAAAATAACAATACACATATAGCCTATACATGTACATATTAAATTAATTTAATGGATGCTGTATATAATTAATATAATTGGATATTAAAAGTTTGTACAGCACTTTTTAATTATGAGTTAGATTTCAGCTTTTTCTCATTTCATACCAATTTTTTGCTTTTGTCTTACATTTTTTCTGTCGTTTTTTTCCGTGTAAGGATAGAATAAAACCTAGTATGTCAAAAATTCTGCCTGTATGAAAATATTAATGTTCAGTTAGACATTTAACAGTGTTTATTATGGTTGTTGTAATTTTTGAAATTCATTCACAAGTTAGTAATATGTTATTTTATTAGTTTGTTTATATTGTAAGTATAGTTTATTTTTATTTTGAGAGTTTCTAATATTATAGATGAGAGGTGTCTAGACTTTTTCCACCAAGGGTCGCATACTGAAAAGTCCAGCATTGGGGTGACAAAAAAAACAAAGATTAAATGATAAAAACTAATATCTATATTTAAAGACAAAACGTTTCACTATATGTGATTTACTATATTCTCATTAATTATTAGTTACAACATTTCAGCTTTTTCTCACTACATACCGATTTTTTTTGCTCTTTTTTCTTAAATTTTTACTGTTGTTTTTTTCCCGTGTAAGAATAGAATAAAATAATAGTAATATGATTCTTTAACTGCATAACTTTTGTAATTTTCTAATTAATTCATAAGTTAGTATTATTTTATTGTTTAACTAACTAAACATTGTCTGTATTTTAAGTATATTTTATTTTTATTTTGAGAGCTTCTAATATTTTAGATCAGGAGTGTCTAAAATTTTTCCACCAAGGGCCGCATACAGAAAAGTCAAAGTATGCGGGGGCCAATTTGATATTTTTTTTAAATGCTAAAAACAAATATTATGTATATTTAAAGACAAAATGTTGTGCTGTATGTGTCTTAGTATATTATTATTAATTATTAATTTGAACATTTCAGATTTTTCTCATAACATACCAATTTGTTTGCTCTTTTTATCCTTACATTTTTACTATTGTTTTTCCCCCGTGTAAGAATAGAATAAAATAATAATAATAACACGATTGTTTAACTGCATAACTTAGTCAGTGTGTCCAAAATTCCGCCTTTATGAAAATATTAATGTTTAGTTACACATTTAACAGTGTTTATTATTTTTGTTGTACTTTTTTATATCATTCATAAGTTAGTATTATTTTATTTTCTTAATTAACTAAACTATATTTTAAGTACACTTAATTTTTGTTGTGAGAGCTTCAGGGGTGTCTAAACTTTTTCCACCAAGGGCCGCATACTGAAAAGTCATGTATGGGGGGGGGCATTTTGGTATTTTGTTTTTTTTAAATGCTAAAAACATATAATTATTCTTAAAGACAACTTAGTGTATTATTATGAATTATTAGTTCAACAATTTCAGCTTTTTCTCATTACGTTCCAATTTTTTCATTTTTTTCTTACATTATTAGAAAGATATGTTATTGGTGAATACACAAATTTTAGCAGACACAACGTATATTTTCACAAAGTATCGGATTGGTATCGCCGATACCAGCCTAGTATTGGTTCAGGAAGAAAATCAGTGGTATCGCACATGAGAAAAATCCAAAGTCAGCGAAGTGAATTATGAGAAAGATGAAAAAAAGCATTGACTATAAATAAGCAGCAAAGGTTGTTATATCACTCTGCTGTTTGCTGACATGTGTTCACATTTATCTTGGAGCGCTTGGGTGTTTGTGCCCCCTGTTGACTGCCAGCGCTTGTTTTTACATTTCACCCCCATTGAGGCAAAACATTTTTAAAAAGGAGCAGCTGCATGGAGACGTCAAGACAAACGTTGGTTTAGTTCAGGTCAGAAGCGAGTTCAAGTACGGTTGACTAATGAACATTTGAGAGACACGTGTCTGCCTAAACCGACACAACCTCCAACCTGAAAATGTGGATTTTGCTAATGAGTCCGTTTTGCAGCAATAATTCCTCTTCCTCCTCTTGGCTGTGCTTATAAGGCAAAGATCTTATTGCATTTTTCTGTAATCTTCGCTCGCTTTTGCTAAAACTGATCTCCCCCTTCTCTCTGTCTTTTTTCATAACTGACTAAATCTTCCATAAACCTGCTGGCATCTTCTATCACATATTACTTTTCATGCCTCTCAAATTTGGGGCTGGACTGTTTTTTTTGTTTTTTTTTCCCTCTCGCCGGAGCTTCACAACAACATTTTTCTCATTTCGCTGGAGTTGTTTGCCAGGAGTCCACACAAACACGATTCATCACAGCGCTTGCAGGATGTGGAAAATGGACTTTGCTGATGGATGAAGACGTGCGTCGCTCCGACTCCACTTACTCCTACATTTGTCTTTGTTACTTCCTGCTTCCACACTTTGTCAACGCTGACATAGTGATGTTTAATGTTCATTCACAGCAGTTCACTTTTTCCACATTTTCTTATGTCACAGCCTTATTCCAAAATGGAATACATTCATTTTCGTCCTAAAAATTCTACACACAATACCCCATAATGATAATGTGAAAACTTTTTTTTTTTTAAATTTTGCTAATTTATTAAAAATAACATCTAACAAAATCACCTAAGTAGTCAGACTTTGCTCAATACTTTGTTGATGCACCTTTAGCCGCAATTACAGCCTCAAGTCATTTTGAATACGATGCCACAAGCTTGGCACACCTATCCTCTTTGCAGCACCTCTCAAGCTCCATCAGGTTGGATGGGTAGCGTTGGTTTGCATCCAGGAAGTCTTTGTTCTAGTAGTGTAACGCTTTTGTAGATGCCGCGGTATTTTGGTTTCAAAGTCTTCACAATAACTGTATCAGACAAAAACTTGGTGCATAGTTTTTTTCTCGGCGCTTCAGCCTTAAAAATAAACTACATCTCCCAGAATCCTCTGTGCAGCGCAGCACGCCAAGGTGGGGGCATTCAAGTATTCTTAGTCCATGAGAGGAATTGTTTTTCCTTCCGGAAAACTTTCACCAAAATCTATCCATAACTATTGGAGTTGTGTTGCTAACAAACAAGACAAACAAACCCTGGCGAGAACATAACCTATTTGGCGGAGGTAAGAAAGTCTGCGCCCTGCAAAGCAATACTTTCGTCACAGAGCAGCGCACGGACGTAATCACAAAAAAAAAAAAGTTCAACACGGGAAATATGAGGAAACTGAAAAACTACTTGATAAAGCCTCAATCCACCCTTCTATATATTTATACACACAATAACGTCATACCGTGGCTTTAATACCGTGGTAATATCGTACCGTAACAACCCTACTCTGTTCCATCCACCATTTTCATTAGCGAGGGTTTTACCGTTTAAAAAGTGTGTAATAAGTGTGTGAGGCATATTTGTCGATAACATTGGCAATTAAAGAGAATAAATGTTGATCCGAAATCAGAAAACGTCAAGCTAGCGCAAGGGTTTGGAGGGGGAAGAGCAAGCGAGTGTCAAAAATAGACATTTCTGTGTCTCACTTACAGTGGAACCTCAATTTACGAACTTAGTTGGTTCTTGAACACGGTTTGTATATTGATAAGTTTGTATAGTGAAGCAGAGTTCCCCATGAGAAACAATGTAAACTTCATTTTAGTGAAGGTTTGTACACTTTGAACACAATATAAAGTGTTATACAGCAACATAACATTCTATTTACCGTAATAACAAGCTGAACTGTGGTGTATGAGCTGCTATGCCAACACACACATGCAGAATCCACCATGGTCCCTCCTAAATGATCAGAAATCCTTATTATCAGCCATATTGTTACAATAATACATTTTAAAAAATGCTAAATCCACCCACATCGACAAGGAGCTGAATGAAAGGAGCAGACCAAGGGTGTCCAAAGTTTTTCCGCTGAGGGCAGCACACTGAAAAATCGAATCATGTGGGGGCCATTTTGATAATTTTCATTTTCATTTTTTTACCTTTATGGATTTCCTCAAGCTTTCGCTCCAGTACCCGCAAGGGTCTCAGTCATAAAACTGTTAAAAATAAGTAATATATTATTTTGAATCTCAAGATTGACTTAAGGTCCATCTCTCGTTGTTGTTTTATTTTTATTTTTTTTATGTTTATCCCCTTTTTGTCAAAACCCTTGTTTTAATGGCAAACACACAAACTATGCAAGATTTTATTTAATGTGAAGTAATCTGAGCCCTAAATAGGTCAATAATTCATAACAATGAAGAAACATTTCTAAAAGTGTTAAAAATAATATATTTTAATTACAATATATATATCTATATTTTAACTTTTAACGCTTAAGTCTGTAGTTAAACTTCAGATCTATCTGTTGATTATAAGTTTTAATTATTTTTTTCATGGTTTTTTTTTGTTTGTTCTATGCCTTTTTTGTGGAAGGAAACTTTGTTTCACACAAAATTTGCAATATTTTCCGTAAAAAATATTTTTAAGTGGAGTTGTTCGTGTGAAGTAATCAGAGCCTTCAATAGGTCAGTAATACATAACAAAATTGATATTGATTCATTATTATTTTTGGGCAATGGCAGCTTTAAAGAAAAACAAACAGTCTGCTTGGCAGCCTTGTGTTATTATTGTCAACACTGCAACTTTTTCTCATTACATTTCACCCATTTGCTCTTATATTTCACTTTTTTATGTCTTTTCTTTATTATAGTATTTTTCAGTTAGCAAAATGGGACAAAACTAGTCAAACGAGAAAAACACAGAAGAGTGCTGAGACGTGTGTATCGTGCAGGAAGTGAGCGGAAGGCTCCGCCACAATGATATGCCCTGCATTTTTGTCTGCAAGCGCCAAAATTAATGACTGTACAAGGCGCTTGTACACGGAGACATGGTTCGCACACGGTGGCGTACTCGGGCCAATTCAAAAGTTCGTATATGGGAAAAGTGTGCAAATAGAGGGGTTTGTAAATGGAGGTTCCACTGTACTTGCCTTTTTTCACTATTTGCAGTGTTAATTTTGTTGTTTTGGCTATCGTCAAGTGTTAATTTTGTTTTACTTCATCTTTTGACGAAAACGTCTCTTATGTTTAGTCCTATTTTAGTGATCTTAATAGTTTTAGTCTACAAAATTCCTCCAAATGTTGTCGACTAAAATATAAAGTATAAAGGATAACGTATCTTTGAAGTTGTCTTGGAACCACTTTTATTAATGTTATTGCAGATCATCTCAAAAACCTAAATTCACAACAAGACCTGTTTTACTCAGGGGGGTAATAGGTCGTTGACGATAACCAGGACAAATATTTGTATTCAACAAAATGAACGCTATTTGTTGGTTATCTCAGAATGTAACGCCCACCAATAGCTTGGAGAGCTACTATATACGACATTTTTGGGAAATTATCTTTTGTCTGTGAGTTTGAAGGAATGTTCACAGTTCTTTGTTGAGGGTCAAGGACGAAGCCAAGAAAAAAGCCATTAAATATTAGTTTTCCGAGATTGTTTCAACATACTTAGATTGCATTTCCATTTTCTACCGCTCATGCTGGTTCAGGGTCACAGGAAGCTAACCTATCCATCAATTCTCGTTTGCAGTATGAAGTTTCAAAACATGCCATCACAATTTCAACTTTTTATTGATCGATAAGAAAATGTCAATGAATTTCTTTGGATGAACGTCCTCCGTCTTTGTCCTTTCTCTCGTGTCCTCGTTCCCTTTCAGAGACGATAACAGTCTCCCCTTTGTTTGGTTTTTGCACCCAAGCAGGTGTCCTTGGATTCCAACTCCTCCATGAACTCCAACACGCCGCTGGTCAGGATCGCCCGCCTATCGTCCAGCGACGGACCCATGTTGGCCAATGTTTCTGAGCTGGAGCTGCCCTCCGACCCCAAATGGGAGTTTTCCAGAGCCCGGTAAGGCAGACCTGGAGAAGCTTTTTCTGTTATTGAAGCTTGAATGTGAGGTTCTGTGCTCGGTTGTGTTTCAGGCTGACTTTGGGCAAACCGCTGGGCGAGGGTTGCTTCGGTCAGGTGGTGATGGCCGAAGCTATCGGCATCGACAAGGAGAAGCCCAACAAACCGCTAACTGTTGCTGTGAAAATGCTAAAAGGTGAGTGATGATCCACATCTCTGATGTCTACTCAACCTTGACCTTGCTGTCTTTTCCAAATAATCCTGAGAACATGAGAACTTATCTTCAGGTTCAATCAGCCAGTCCAAAAATGTGTTCTATGGGGTATGTTAGTGCAGACTGGACTTTGTGGGGACTTTTAGAGCAGTTTTTTGGGGGTCTTTATCTGTGTTTCAGTGTTCGGTTTCCAATAGCGTCTTCTGTCTTTCAGATGATGCCACAGATAAAGATCTGTCAGACCTGGTGTCTGAGATGGAAATGATGAAGATGATTGGAAAGCACAAAAACATCATCAACCTGCTGGGAGCCTGCACACAAGACGGTGAGGCCACACTGTGGCGTAGACAGCATGCTAACGGTGCGCCGCGTCGCGTAAAGTGACCGTGCTGTGTCACGCCTGCAGGTCCCCTGTACGTCCTGGTGGAGTACGCCTCCAAAGGCAACCTGAGGGAGTACCTGCGGGCACGTCGGCCACCGGGCATGGACTACTCTTTTGATACGTGTAAAATCCCCGACGAGCAGCTCACTTTCAAAGACCTCGTATCCTGTGCCTACCAGGTGGCCCGAGGCATGGAGTACCTCGCTTCGCAGAAGGTCAGTCATGTGTGTCTGGACTTCCAGTTGTCCTCCCTCCATTTTCTACAGTAATCTTTCAGCATCTCTATAGGTTGTATTCGGTCACGTGACTTTTAAACGAAAGTAAACCAAGTAGTGGGCCACCGAACCAACATGGCTACTGTAGAGTGCAAACTATCTGAGTACGCAGGGGGCCTAGATCTTACCACTAAAAGCAGATACGAGCAAAAAATCTAACTATGCAATGGAATAGATCCCTATACGTTATCAGAAAAAAGATTTGCCGAGTCGGTCGCGTTCCCAGACATGTGGAACTATTGTGCATCTGACACCATTCTCCACGACAAAACAGATGAAAACTTGTAAAAGCATGGAGGTCTACAACTTCTTTGTGTGTGTCTGGGTCAAGGACATTGGTATCAAGACTTTCCCTGATAAATATGCATTGTTTTTGCTCGGGTAAGGTTGTTTTTCATGATTTAACTTGGCGTCTACTGATATTTGTTCTTGATGCACGTGCTGTTTACAAGTAGCATGTTTTTCCCCGTCTTTATCAAAATATTACTGTAAATGTCAACATTGTGTATGTGCGGAAAGATTCATTTATGATTGTTTATCAAAATATAACTATAGATGTCAACATTGTGTACGTGCTAAAATATTCATTTATGATTGTTTATCAAAATATAACTATAGATGTCAACATTGTGTAGGTGGGAAATACTAAATGTTAAAAGTACATCACGGGGGGTTACCCACATATGCGGTCCTCTCCAAGGTTTCTCATAGTCATTCACATTGACGTCCCACTGGGGTGAGTTTTCCTTGCCCGTATGTGGGCTCTGTACCGAGGATGTCGTTGTGGCTTGTACAGCCCTTTGAGACACTTGTGATTTAGGGCTATATAAATAAACATTGATTGATTGATTGATCACACAAACCTTTAACGAAGTGATCTCTGCAAACTCGCACATTCCTCGACTCTGCCTCCTTGGGATTGGAGTGTGTGCTACTTTTGTCGTCGTCTTTCGTAAAATCTAGACATCTTTCGAACCTGTTGATTACCTCTTGAGGAGCTTTGAAGAAACTTTTGTCATTTTCGCAAGTTCTTCGAAAAATGCCGCCCAGAACGCTATTACAACAGACGCTCCCTGGCCCATTACTTGGCATGTTTACCGGAGGTGACGTCAGGTGAATACAACCTATATTAGATGTTCCGCAAGGCACAACCTTAGAACCCCAAACTTTTCCCCATTTACCAGACTGAACAATGTGCGTTTCCTGACTTACAGTCTATGTGTGTGTACTTCCCAGTGTATCCACAGAGACCTGGCAGCCAGGAACGTGCTTGTGACCGAGGACAACGTGATGAAGATTGCTGACTTTGGTCTCGCTAGAGACGTGCACAACATAGACTACTACAAAAAGACCACAAATGTGAGGGTTTTTTTCTTTTATTAACGTCAAGGGTATAAAAATACTGGCCAAAAGGTTGTAAACTCATGGATTGTTGTTGGACGCGTTTTTGTTGTATTTGGTTGTGGGAAGAGGATCAGTGACGCAGTCAAAATGGCCGCCATTGTACAAACACTGTGTGTTGACCTGTCCTGTTGTGTCTGTGTTGTTGCAGGGCCGTCTGCCCGTGAAATGGATGGCTCCGGAGGCTCTCTTTGACCGCGTCTACACGCACCAGAGCGACGTGTGAGTGTCTTTTTGCCAGCCGACCATCACATGCCGCCCATTCACTCATGTGGAGCTCCTGTACGCTGTTGAAATATCACGACGGAGTGTGTTAGCGTCAGAGGCTCGGTGCCCCGCGTGTGAATATGGAACGAAGCCCATGATCCCCATCTCCTCCTGTATCAGCAGCGCCGCATTCCTGGCTGCGTTTGTTCTGCAATCTCCGACACGACATCAGAGAGATGGCACCACGGCGGTGCCTCAGCGTCTTAACCGTGTTTTAACAGCGCAAATCCAAACTGGCCCGGGAGGGAGAGAAAGAGAGCAGGGGGTGTATAAGAGGGTCAGCAGACTTAGTCCCAGTCTTCCCTCAGGGTGTTTTTCTGCAAGGGTTCAAAGAGAGGCACCTTCAGACGGCTCCCACTTTGGATCCATGGCAGCTCCCAAAGGTTGGAGGTCACCAAGGAATGCTGTCTTGTAGTAGTAGGACTCACCCATTAGCCCCAGCCATCCAAGGCAAACACGGGCCTCCGTCAACAGCGGCTCCCCCATGTGATTACACCAGACTGGAAGGAGCTGAGAGGAGAATCGCGCCGCCGTGTTATTTCAGCAGGTCTACATTTGCAAAGTGGATCCTGCCGCCAGACCTCGCTGTGTGCAGCAGTAGGACCTGCAGCCGGGTCACTCACACGCACACACCGCCCTCTAAACCCCCAAGGTTTTTCATCACGGCGCTAGAAAAATAGCGTGCTAGCACGTGACGACAACATTATTGCAAATACTTACACCCTTGAAAGACAATCTAACGTTTACTGTATTTTCGGGACTACAGTGCGCACCAGTATAAGCCGCAACTACTACATTTTAGGCAAAATAAGTATTATTTCCATATATAAGCCGCACCAGAATATAAGCCGCAGATATACATGGTGCGAAACAAATATTTACACAACGATTCTGTAAATGTTTATTTACATACCTTTATTGTTTCCAAACGGTGTCTGTAACGTGGCAGTAAAATGGCTGATCAAACAAAACAGAAGTCATCGTCATGCACCCACTAGCTGCTCAAGCTAGCTCTCCAATCAGCTAAACAGACTCAATAACTCCACGGTGACGTTTTGGTGAATTTACGAAACTGAAATAATAAAAAAAAAATGCTGTTTATAATAGTAACACAGACACGTGTAAACGTATTAGCATATTCGCTAATGCTAATAAAGCTAGCTTCATTACATTACGATAGCACATACAAATATGCATGAAAACACTCCTACAGACATCACACATGAGACGGTTTTAGTTACCCTATTTTCCAGACTTTAGAGCACACTGGGATATAAGTCGCAGATATATACGTTGTGGAAAGAGATATTTACTCAGGAATATTTTGTAAACGTTTATTTACATACCTTAATTGTTTCGAAACGGTGTCTGTAGCACGCCAGTAAAACGGCTGATCAAACAAAACAGAAGTCATGGTCATGGACCCACTAGCTGCGCAAGATAGCTCTCCAATCAGCTAAACAGACTCAATAACTCCACGGTGACATTTTGGTGAATTTAATGAGGAATTTGTGAAACTGAAACAATACAAAAAGAATGCCGTAATACTAACACAGACACTTGTAAACGTGTTAGCATATTAGCGAATGCTAACGACGATAGCATGTACAGAAATGCATGAACACACTTCTACAGACATCACACATGGGAGGCTTTAGTAAGTATACCAGTTTTTAGTTATATTGTAAAACGCTGTGGACGACTAGAAGACGGAACGGTGCTTTACTTCCAGTTGAAAGCAGTAAATGGGAGGACACTACTGCGCCTGCAGTGATTGAATTCTTCCAAAATATAGTGCCATAGCACAAACAATAATACACCTTCTCATTGTATTTGCCTGGTTCTTTTTGAAAACTTTTTGTATTACGGTCGTCAGCGGAGAAAAATCCACAAATTAGCTGCATCATTTTACAAGCCGGAGGGTTCAAAGTGTAGGTGGAAAAAATAAGCGGCTTATATTCCGTGATGTACATATTTACATACAAACAAGGATGAGTGTTGTCATTAATACCTACCGGGATATGGTTCAATGCAAAATACAAATTTTGAAAGTCAGTTTGAGGAGAATATCTATGTGTACACAATTATTGGACAATTATTAGTGTACACAATGATCACATTCTGAGAAAAAGAAGCTGTCTACATACCAGTCTGGTTTCTATGACGACCATGTAAGTGGTGTTTTAGTATATATGTAAATGATGGCTAAAATAAGTGTACACATGAAGTACACATAAAATACAGTCGTCAAAATCATGTAATACAATAGTTACATCAATACAATAATAAAAAGAAAAGAGCAATTCCTTAGTTTTATTTCTGCAAGGGGCGGTGCCAAGAAGGAAGAGACAGGAAGTGTCAATAATGAGACCAGTATGCTGCTTAGTTGGATATCATCTCTATCCTACATTTGAGTGGCTTGGGCCAAGCATGCAAACAATGTTGGTTTCTACACTTTATCCACATTTTACCGCGTCAAATTTCACTTCACTTTCACTTTTCTTTTACCTTGACGCACTGCCAGCAGACATAACCACGAAAAGTTGGAACACAAGGACCACCTGTTTGATCTCTTTGGGCCACGCTTTCTTCAATCCACAAATACATATCAACAGATGTGCTTACATCCAATGAACACTTCACTCTATACAGTTTGGACTTGAGCAAAACCATCACATGAAATACACACTACATAGTAATGGTCGTCTCCATTAAAGCACCAGTAGAGTGGAAAAACAAGTTACCTCTAAATTTAAGCTATTATTATGTATATATGATTTATGACACCAAAATAATTCCAAAGTTTGCAAATAAATAGATATGCATAAAATAGGATCAATCCCGAGACAATGAGCAAGCCAGTCACGTGATCCGTGAAGTAGAGGAGGAACCACAGATCCCTTCCCCATCAACAACAATACTAATCAAGCAGACTTTGTTAGAGCCAACAACGATTACTTTGGGAAAAATTATGATCCAGAACCTTATATTTTTGAGCACACAAAGAGGATGAGCAATAAGTTTTAGAAGCTGAATGTTAAACGAATGTAGCTTTATTGTGACACCATAGCATTAGCAGCATTGCTAGGTGCTAAACATACGTAATAAAACAAACACTTACTGTACAATTTCCCCTCTCGCTGGGATGCCGACTGACGGGACGCTCACATAATCCTGTTTAGATGAAAAATCAATCACAATCCTCATGAAGGGTAAAAAAAAAAAAAAAGGTTAACGCTATTAGCCTCTTTTTGTGTCTTTTTCACCATCTCGGGGTCAAAGTGGACCAGCCTGTCGGTCCATGGCCACATTTGTCTACTAGCAGGTGAGAGATGCATGAATAATAATCTACAATGTACTTTTAGCAAGATTGAGACCAAGCAGAAGCATCCGACGGCTTGTAGTGTGTCAACAATAGCAGCGCAAGCTAGCATTAGCTCACTGCTATCAATGCACCGCTGAAATAGTCTGTCTGCGTTAGCGCTTATAATAAAAATATCACTCATATTTGGTTCATTTTCAGGTCACGACATGTAAATGGAGTATTGTTGGCACTTTCCGGATGTTTTTTGAGGGTTTTATGGGCGCAACAGAGGACCCTCGATTGTTAGCAATTTATTTACGGTTTGGAATGCATAAAAAAAGCCAAACATATGTGTTCTTGTCTTACATAAGGATTGTAAATGAAAAACAGCACATCTCTTTCCAATTTTTGCGTATTTCCAGTATGACTGATCTAATAATATGGTCAGAGTGCAGAAGCATTACTACCGTACCGTAGAATCTACGGAAATTGCCGAAGATATTCGGATATTCAAAATTATTCATTTTGTGATGTTCAGACAGTATTTTCACATACTTTGCGGATTGTAAATACAATTGGATATGGTTTAATGGATACAGTGAAACACTATTAAGTACTGTACACTCTACTGCTACTTTAAAGACTTTTAAAGTCCTGAATGGTCATTAAACAGTTTGACAGTAAACAGTGAAGATGTCCTCCATTGTCATGTGCACTATTTGACTGCATTATCATGCAGCAGACATGTTGACAATATTTAAGTGCTGATTCCTCCTAAAAAAAACCTGCCTGGCTTCCTCCCAGCACACAATGATGATGATGATTAGATGTTTATTCAGCAACTCAGTCTGAATTTTAATGTCTTTATCTCTCTCTCCTCTGTTTGTACTCGGCGCCGTAGCTGCTGTCCTCTGCCCTCTCTCGACCCGAGCGTGGATAATTAGATACGAGTGCCGCCAGGGAAGGACGGGGGCAGCACAACAATAGCGCGGCTGGCTAATTGACTGCACATTATCTCGTTAGCTTCCCCCGTCTCTCGGCCGTCAGGGAATAATGCGCCGCTTGACCGCCGAAAGCGAAAGGAGACATGACTCGGCTCACGTCGTCACACTCTCACAGCTTCACAGTGCAGAGCAGCGGTCTCCAAAGTGCGGCTCGCAGCTAATCTAACGGCCCAGCGTCACAATCGTTAGCATTCTAATATTAGCATGCTCTTTTTGCAGGTATACACCTCACTGTCAAATATTTTGTGACATGAAAAGTGATACCTTTTAGTACACTATATTAATATATAAATATAGTAATATATTTTGGTACTTGACGCATGTTAGATAGCATTTTAGCATGCTAACTTTAACATACCACCTTTTCTTTTTTTAAATCATTTAACAGTTTATATTTTGGTATTTCATCAATGCTAACTGTAAGCAAGCTATTGTTAGCATTCTCGCTTTTTTAAGCTCATTTTGCTCATATTTTTTGTTACTTGACGTAATGTTAGTATGCTAGCTTTTTTGTGGCTAATTTTTAAGTTATACACCTCAATTATATTTTGCCATTTTAAACACATTTTTCAGGTACACACCTCAGAGTAATATATTTTGGTACTTGAAGCATGGTAGTTAGCATTTTAGCATTCTAACTTTAGCATGCAAGCTTTTTTTAGATCATTTAACAGTTTATATTTTGGTATTTCATCAATGCTAACTGTAAGCATGCTATTGTCAGCATAGTACCGTTAGCATGCTTGCTTTTTTAAGCTCATTTTGCTAATATTTTTTGTTACTTGACATAATGTTGGTATGCTAGCTTTTTTGTGGCAAATTTTGTAGGTATACACCTCCAGTCATATTTTGCCATTTTAAACACATTTTCAGGTACACACCTCAGAGTAATATATTTTGTTTTTTGACACATGTTAGTTTGCATTTTAGCGTGCTAACTGTAGCATGCCAGCTTTTTTAGATCTTTAAACAGTTTATAATTTGGTATTTCATCAATGCTAACTGTAAGCATGCTATTGTTAGCATAGTACCGTTAGCGTGCTCGCTTTTTTCCTACAAAAATCGCTTTTTGTAATTCTTTGAAAAAAATTCTATGGTACTGGTTTTGACGGTGAAAATTATACATTACATAATATCATCGAATCTTTGAGAAAGAGGATTAGTGGATTTGTGGTTCGCAAACTTTTTTTTTTTTTTTACCACCTCAGAAAACATTAATACACTAGCATAGTAGGCTTAAATATTTATCAAAAACAAGGCAGAGGCAATATTTTTGCTACTTTGACATTAGTGAAGTGAAGTGATCTATATTTATATATAGCGCTTTTCATTACACATAGTTTGAACAGTAACACTGTGTTTGAATATGGGAAAATAAAACACTGTACTTTAACCAATGGATCCTTTGTCGTGACACTAGATGGAGCCAACAGTTTGAGAACCACTGGCGTAAAGCATTCAATATACATCTTGTACAGTCCTGAAAAAGTGATTGAATATTAATGTCAGAATGGATTGTCGTCCTCTGGGGGATAAAGGCGGCTATATTGTGGTTTGACCTCTGAAGTGTGTGGTGTTTGTCTTCAGGTGGTCTTATGGCGTTTTACTGTGGGAGATCTTCACCCTCGGGGGCTCGCCATACCCGGGCATCCCCGTGGAGGAGCTCTTTAAGCTGCTGAAGGAGGGACACCGCATGGACAAGCCTGCCAACTGCACGCACGAGCTGTAAGTCCTGCCTTGATCTCGTCTGGAAAGCGTGTGGATCCAGAGGGGACAACTATTGGGTCTGTACGGTCCCATACGATACCAAACCAGTGAACCCACATTCTAAAGCTGACCAACATGTTTGTAAAGGTCCAAAAAAAATTCTATAGACCTTTGTTTTATGCGGTTAACTTAATTTTTACACTTTAAAAACTGTTAAGAATGTTAAGAAAACAAAATTACCTTTACACTTATTGATATTACACATGGTTAACTTATTTTTACACTTGTATGACAGCTACGAATTTCATAAAGTGTACTCCGCCTCTAATGTTGCAGATTCCAGGTGTGAGGCACACAGTTTATTGTTTTTACATAGTGATATTCACTTCTTTTTACACGTTTATGACTTATGGTTATGCATGCATTTTTAAAAGAAAATAAAGATAAGAATAAAATAAATATGAAAAATGTGTTTAAAGCAGGGGTGTCCTAACTACGGCCCCCGAGGTCTTCAAATTGGACCGCAAGAAGTCATGAGTTTGAAAAGGAATCTTGCCTGCAGGGAGACTGCATCCATTATAAAAGTCTAACACTTTTAAAGCTGCTATTTTGTTGCCATTTAGCGACAATATGAATTTTTCCTGGTAAATGACATTTTATCATGATCTGATTGCGCATCATTTACCTATATGACCCAGTGCAAACAACCTTCCCTAGTCATGGTGCAAAAAAACCAAGAACATCCATCCCATCCATCCATTTTCTACCGCTTGTCCCTTTTGGGGTCGCGGAGGGAGCCTATCTCAGCTGCATTCGGGCGGAAGGCGAGGTACACCCTGGACAAGTCGCCACCTCATCACAGGGCCAACACAGATAGACAGACAACATTCACACTCACATTCACACACTAGAGCCAATCAAACTATCCCCAGGTGCATGTTTTTGGACAACCAACACAAAATGTCAACAGATATGGTCACTGAACTTTGTGGATATTAAAAAAATAAACGTCCAAACACCATAAAAATTCAAAGTTACACCCATTTAAATCCATTACAATGCATGATGGGAAAAATGCAAAACACTCTCCACACTTATCC
>NC_084733.1:62093265-62135765 GCF_033978785.1 Entelurus aequoreus | reverse complement strand
TAGCCCAATGCGGCCCCCAAAATTGAAACGTTTGGACGCCTCTGTTTTAAAGGCTACTAATGGTTGCATGCCTTTAAAGTTGCACAAAAGAGGATTGGTCATTAGTGTTTTATTGTTCTTCTCTTCTCATTTGTAAGACAGTTGAGAATGTTATTACGTATCTTGCCTGTTCAGGTAATAAAGCGTTCATGATTGGAAAGTAAACAAAAAAGAAATCCAAATTGGCTCAATTAGTTTTCCAGAAAAGGATCTCAAATGTATGATTTGAATTTCTGTCAAAGCTGTAATTCACAAGATGGCCACTAGGTAGAGCAAGTCCACTCTGAAGCTAAGGTGCGAATGCGTGTGTTGCAGGTACATGATCATGAGGGAGTGCTGGCACGCTGTGCCGTCTCAGAGGCCCACCTTCAGGCAGCTGGTGGAAGATCACGACCGCCTTTTGTCCATGACTTCAACTGATGTAAGTCTCATCACATGGACACGTCTTTCCCCTCGTGACCTCTGACCCGTGCTACCACAGGAGTACCTGGACCTGTCGGTGCCGTTCGAGCAGTACTCGCCCACCTGCCAGGACTCCAACAGCACCTGTTCCTCGGGGGACGACTCCGTCTTCGCCCACGACCCGCTTCCCGACGAGCCCTGTCTTCCCAAGCAGCTTCCCAGCAACGGCAGCATTCTGACATAAGACGCCCACTTGGGGGGAAGGTCGGACCCTAAAATTCGGACTTAAGACGCCAGCTGGGGGAAGGTCGGACAATAAAATTCGGACATAAGACACCTCCTTGGGGAGAAGGTCGGACCCTGAAATTTGGACAAAAGACGCCAGCTGGGGGAAGGTGGGACCCTAAAATTCAGAACTAATTTGACAGCTGAGGGAATGTCGGACAATAAAATTTCGGACATAAGACGCCAGCTGGGCGGACCCTAAAGTTCGGACTTAAGGTGACAGCTGGGGGGGAAGGTCGGACCCTAAAATTCGGAAACCTAATACGCCAGCTAGAGGAAGGTCGGACCCTAAAATTCGGACATAAGACGCAAGCTGGGGGAAGGTCGGACCCTAAAATTTGGACATAAGACGCCAGGTAGGGGAAGGTCGGACCCTAAACTTCGGACTCTAGACACCAGCTGGGGGAAGGTCGGACCCTAAAATTCGGACATAAGACGCAAGCTGGGTGAAGGTCGGACCCTAAACTTCGGACAGTAGACACCGCTGGGGGAAGGCCGGACCCTAAAATTCGGACAGTAGACACCGGCTGGGGGAAGGCCGGACCCTAAAATTCGGACATAAGATGCCAGCTGGGGGAAGGTCGGACCCTAAAATTTGGACAAAAGACGCAAGCTGGGTGAAGGTCGGACTCTAAACTTCAGACAGTAGACACCGGCTGGGGGAAGGTCAGACCCTAACATTCGGACATAAGACGCCGGCTGGGGAAGGTCGGACCCTAAAGTTCGGACATAAGACGCCAGCTGGGGAAGGTGGGACCCTAATTGTCATGTCAGTGAGTCCAGCCGGAAGGAACAGAGTCTTCAACTGGACCAACTTTGAAAGATTTTCACAAAGTCTATTTTTGTATTCGGGCCAGTTTTTTCTTATGGACAATCTGAGGGAGGGGAGAAGGGTGATGGGGCGGGGGGTGCCATTCTGTGCCTACTGGGAAAGAAACTTCCGGATGCTGGAGCAGGAAGTCAAGCGCAAAACCTTTGGGTCTTGAGATTGTGCCAAAGGTTGAAGGAGTACGTCACATGCATCATGGAGACGGTCTTCCAAAGTCCCTCAACCCACGCTCGCCGGGGCTAACGAGCGTGGTCGCCATGCCAACGGGCGAGGTGACGAGCACACGCTAGGAAATAGTCTAGTGTAAATACATCCATGCAAACATTAGCGCTATATTGTCATTCACCTTCAACAACAATCTCCAAGACACTGTCACGGAAAATCCCAAAAGCCGTCATGGACTCATTAAGGTGTATATTTGTAAAAATATTTATAGATGAACACGGCCAGAAAAAAGATTTTATTTCCACCTTTGTAACTTATTTCACTGCAGACCTGCAGGGGTCGCTGCTGCACGAAGACACGGGAGAGGGATACGTCGAAAAGACGACATAGGTCGGTGAAGAGGACAAACAATGTGAGAAAAAGGAATTAAATTGGTAATTTCAGTAAAGGAAATCAGAGCAATAATTAAAAATACGGGAGGAAGTGGTCAGTTTACCATGAAAAAGGCGAAAAGACGCAAAAAAAAGAGTTACAAAATGTATTCATTTTTCCTACTGTAAAGTGTTACCAGGGACGACAATGCAAAAAGTAGCCCATTTACAAGAAAAAAAAAAAAAATTGTAAGAAAAAAGTCTGAATTTACGATAAAGTTCACGATAAAATGTGGTGAATTTTCCGAAGCAATGAAAAACGGTCTCTAAGAGTGACAACAAAAAGGTATGTTTTTCTAAGCTCTTCAACTTTTAAAAATGTAATGAGAAATAAGTCAAAAGAGTAAAAAGTGAACATTTTTAGCAAAAATGTTGAGGACAAAAGTGGGAATCATAATTACTTAAGTTACAAAAACAAATTAATGTATTGGTTCCTCAAAATCTGATGCCATAAAAATTAGGGATGTCCGATAATGGCTTTTTGCCGATATCCGATATTCCGATATTGTCCAAATCTTTAATTACTGATACCGATATCAACCGATACCGATATCAACCGATATATGCAGTCGTGGAATTAACACATTATTATGCCTAATTTGGACAACCAGGTATGGTGAAGATAAGGTACTTTTTTAAAAAATTAGTAAAATAAGATAAATAAATTAAAAACATTTTCTTGAATAAAAAAGAAAGTACAACAATATAAAAACAGTTACATAGAAACTAGTAATGAATGAAAATTAGTAAAATTAACTGTTAAAGGTTAGTACTATTAGTGGACCAGCAGCACGCACAATCATGTGTGCTTACGGACTGTATCCCTTGCAGACTGTATTGATATATATATTGATATATAATGTAGGAACCAGAATATTAATAACAGAAAGAAACAACCCTTTTGTGTGAATGAGTGTAAATGGGGGAGGGAGGTTTTTTGGGTTGGTGCACTAATTGTAAGTGTATCTTGTGTTTTTTATGTTGATTGAATTTTTTTTTTTTAAAACGATACCGATAATAAAAAAACCGATACCGATAATTTCCGATATTACATTTTAAAGCATATATCGGCCGATAATATCGGCAGGCCGATATTATCGGACATCTCTAATAAAAATTGTTGTTTTTTATCCTTCCAACTTTTTTATGAAGAAAAAAAGGCAAAAAGACATTTGTAAAAATGGTACAATTGCAGAATTACGGGGAAAAAAGGCGATAAATATTTTGAAAAAAGTGTAAACGATAAGTAGTTAAAAAAAGGCTTTAAAAAAACATAGATTAGGAAATGAATTAAAAAAGTGAAGGGGAAAAAGAAGATAAATCACAAAAAAAAGTGGAAGAGCTAAAGTAGCTAAGTTACGAGGAAAAGACGACAAGATTACATAGCATTACGATGAAAAGTACATCAAATATTAAAGTTTGGTGAAGAAAAATAACTTGTAAAAAGATTCAAGTTACGCTAAAGACAATTAGGAAAGTTTCAAAAGAAAGCACATTTCTATAATGCTCGCTCTTCTTTATTACCATTTCCTTTTCCACGTGTCCCTCATAGTCTTGCTGGTGTCCTGTGTGTTAACACTTTGAAACAATCACAAGGCGGCCATTTTACTTCCGGCTCCAAACGCTGCCGTCGTCCTTCGCCAAATATCGCCAAGTCTTTGCTGGCCAAGAGACTTTTACTGAGGCCTTTAAGTGGAGAAGCGAAAGTCCCAGCATGCTTTGCGTCTGAGCAGCACAACAAAGCAATACTTCTCGCGGCCAGCAGGTGGACGCTTGTTTTTTTGTTCTTTTTTATGTGAAGAAGCTTTCAGTATTAAAACTGACATGAAGTCATCATAATTAACGTTTTGTCAAAGTGCCAAACGAGTCTTAAAACCAGTCCGCTTTACCGCTGAGTGCAAAAAGTACAAAACAGAAGTGGTGTTTGCTCGCTGCTAAAATTCCCAACAAGACTCTATAAGAACTTAATTTTTTTTTTTGGCAAGGTACTTTTTATTTAATTCACTCTGGGAGACTTTTGAAGCGTCAAAGAATAGCATGAAACGTCTTCCTGCAAGAAGCTAGCAAACGATTGGTTTTGAGCGTAAGAAAAAGAAACGGAATTAAAGGCACTTAAAAGACATGAAGAAGGAAAAAGAGTCTTATTTGTATTTATTCTTCCATGCTGTGTCAAAGCTTTCCCTATGGTGAGAGTGTTTTTATGCTTTTTCTTTTGGTTGTTTTCATTGATTGAAGAGCCAGATGATCACCTCACTCGTGACTGCTCCCTATCTGTTTTCCCCTGTTGCAACGTCCTCCATGCGCACTCAAGCTAATTAGCCTCTCAGCCGAGCACCGCCAGTGAATTTGGATTTGCAATATTTGTCCTAAACGCGCAATTTGGCGACAGATGCTAATGCGAGAAGCTAGCGCGCGGACTGAGCACGACGGGTTTAAAACAAACAATAAGTTGGGGGTTTGAAAAATGACATGTCAAACCCCACTTTTAGTTTTATCGTCGCTTTTTACTTTCCATGCTGGATTTTTGTCTTTTTGATTGGTTTTCTTCATGCAATGATTTCTCTTTTTCTCATCAGATTAATTTATAGTTTGAAACTTGCTTGCTGATGTACATAAGAGACATAGACCTTGTTTTTTAGAGTTTTATGTAGCCGTGTGAGCTGTCTTACTTTTTATTTTGCATTCCACTTCAGGTGTTTTACGACAATAGTGACATAATTTATTTGCCTTCCTTCATCTTGTTAACGTAGAAAAAGCCCAACTAACCGTTTGTTTCATGCTGATGACGATTATGATGGAACGTTCCACCATGTTCATGTTCCCTGTCCGAGAACGACGTCACACATCTCTGGCCATGCCTGACAAACTATGCTGTTTTCAATAAACATCTTATATGTTGTCGTATGAACCCGGACTTTTGTTTTTAATGAGAACAAAATAACAAGAAGGACACAGTTACGACAAACACGGGACACAGGTTTGTTGGCCTTCTGTCTGTGTTTGGGCGGGCCAGATGAGCCAACATGGCCGACCTTTCATGCAGTTCTTCATCCGCTCCACAGGGGGCAACGGTGAGGCATACCTGTCAAAGGAGCGGCAATAGAACACCTTTGTGACTAGCGACAGCGCTAAAGAGACACACATTTTTGTAAAATTTTGCCTTCCTGTGAAATACATAAGGGGTGTCAAAACCAATAAAATTCAATATGATAATATATATATATGTATATATACATATATATATGTATATATACATATATATATATATATGTGTGTGTGTATATATATATATGTATGTATATATATATATATATATATATATGTATATATATATATGTATGTATATATATGTATGTACCTATGTATGTGGGTATATGTGTTTGCATGTACAATATATATCTGCCAGTATGTGCAGGAGCCAAAGCCCAACCCAGAACAGCAGGTACAGTGCCCAGGGAACAAGGGTCCACCGGCCCCATGCAGGCAGGCCGGCCAGTGACAGGACCGGGCCCACCGTTCCGCCGGGCAGGCCGTAGACAGACGCACCCAGCCGAGGACAAGGCACCGGAGAAGCAGGAGACAACCGAGAGACCACACCCCACGCCGGCAGAAAGACTGGAAGCCCCGCCCGAGAGGCCCAGAAACTCCCCGCAGCAGGACCACCGAGTACGGGGCCACGGAAGGCCATTTGCAAGGACCCGAATAAGACATCACGCCGACACAAAGCGATTCTTATTCATTCCGATTCATAATTATCAAATATCGATATATACTGTATATGTGTATATTTCATTTTCTTTTTAATAAGAATCCATTTTTAAAAATACGTTTTTAGGCCTTTTCAATGCAACCAGAAGGAGCGTTTCTAATTTGTAACCCGTTTCGAAAAAGTTTTAGTATAATTATTAAATCAAATGATAAATAGCGAGAATCGATTCTTAATTGAATTGTCAATATATCTATGCGCACATATATATAGTATATATGTATATATACAAACCCCGTTTCCATATGAATTGGGAAATTGTGTTAGATGTAAATATAAACAGAATACAATGATTTGCAAATCCTTTTCAACCCATATTCAATTGAATGCACTACAAAGACAAGATATTTGATACTTGAAACTCATAAACTTTATTTATTTTTTGCAAATAAAAATTAACTTAGAATTTCATGGCTGCAACACGTGCCAAAGTAGTTGGGAAAGGCCATGTTCACCACTGTGTTACATGGCCTTTCCTTTTAACAACATTCAGTAAACATTTGGGAACTGAGGAGACACATTTTTTAAGCTTCTCAGGTGGAATTCTTTCCCATTCTTGCTTGATGTACAGCTTAAGTTGTTCAACAGTCCGGGTGTCTCCCTTGTGGTATTTTAGGCTTCATAATGCGCCACACATTTTCAATGGGAGACAGGTCTGGACTACAGGCAGGCCAGTCTAGTACCCGCACTCTTTTACTATGAAGCCACGTTGATGTAACACGTGGCTTGGCATTGTCTTGCTGAAATAAACAGGGGCGTCCATGGTAACGTTGCTTGGATGGCAACATATGTTGCTCCAAAACCTGTATGTACCTTTCAACATTAATGGCGCCTTCACAGATGTGTAAGTTACCCATGTCTTGGGCACTAATACACCCCCATACCATCACAGATGCTGGCTTTTCAACTTTGCGCCTATAACAATCCGGATGGTTCTTTTCCTCTTCGGTCCGGAGGACACGACGTCCACAGTTTCCAAAAACAATTTGAAATGTGGACTCGTCAGACCACAGAACACTTTTCCACTTTGCATCAGTCCATCTTAGATGAGCTCAGGCCCAGCGAAGCCGACCAATCCGGGGAGGGTGTTAGTTTAGGGTTGTAGCTGCCTGGAGGTGAACTTTTATTGCGGTTTTGGAACAGGTGGGTGCCATGATTGGGTATAAAAGCAGCTTCCATGAATTGCTCAGTCATTCACAAACAAGGTTGGGGCGAGGGTCACCACTTTGTGAACAAATGCGTGAGCAAATTGTCCAACAGTTTAATAACAACATTTCTCAACGACCTATTGCAAAGAATTTAGGGATTTCACCATCTACGGTCCGTAATCTCATCAAAAGGTGAAATCACTGCGTGTAAGCGGTGATATTACGGATCTTTAATCCCTCAGGTGGTACTGCATCAAAAAGCGACACCAGTGTGTAAAGGATATCACCATATGGGCTAAAAGAACACTTCAGAAAACCACTGTCAGTAACTACAGTTGGTCGCTACATCTGTAAATGCAAGTTAAAACTCTACTATGCAAAGCGAAAGCCATTTATCAACAACACCCAGAAACGCCGCCGTCTTCACTGGGCCCGAGCTCATCTAAGATGGACTGATGCAAAATGGATAAGTGTTCTGTGTCCACATTTCAAATTTTTTTGGGAAAATGTTAACGTCGTGTCTTCCGGACCAAAGAGGAAAAGAACCATCCGGATTGTTCTAGGCGCAAAGTTGAAAAGCCAGCATCTGTGATGGTATGGGGGTGTATTAGTGCCCGAGACATGGGTAACTTACACATCTGTGAAGGCACCATTAATGCTGAAAGGTACATACAGGTTTTGGAGCAACATATGTTGCCATCCAAGCAACGTTATCATGGACGCCCCTGCTTATTTCAGCAGTACAATGCTAAGCCACGTGTTACAACAGCGTGGCTTCATAGTAAAAGAGTACGGGTACTAGACTGGCCTGCCTGTAGTCCAGACCTGTCTCCCATTAAAAATGCGTGGTGCATTATGAAGCCTAAAATACCACAACGGAGACCCCCGGACTGTTGAACAACTTAAGCTGTACATCAAGGAAGAATGGGAAAGAATTCCACATGCAAAGCTTCAAAATTTGGTCTTATCGGTTCCCAAACGTTTACTGAGTTTTGTTTAAAGGAAAGGCCATGTAACACAGTGGTAAAAATGCCCCTGTGCCAACTTTTTTGCAATGTGTTGCTGCCATTAAATTCTAAGTTAATGATTATTTGCAAAGAAAAATGCAGTTTCTCAGTTCAAACATTAAATATATTGTCTTTGCAGTCTATTCAATTGAATATAAGTTGAAAAGGATTTGCAAATCATTGTATTCTGTTTTTAGTTACGAATTACACAACATGCCAACATGCAGAAATATATAAATATACACACATAGTATATAAATATATATATATATATATATATATATATATATATATATATATATATATATATATATATATATATATATATATATATATACTACCGTTCAAAAGTTTGGGGTCACATTTAAATGTCCTTATTTTTTAAGGAAAAGCACTGTACTTTTCAATGAAGATAACTTTAAACTAATCTTAACTTTAAAGAAATACACTCTATACATTGCTAATGTGGTAAATGACTATTCTAGCTGCAAATGTCTGGTTTTTGGTGCAATATCTACATAGGTGTATAGAGGCCCATTTTCAGCAACTATCCCTCCAGTGTTCTAATGGTACAATGTGTTTGCTCATTGGCTCAGAAGGCTAATTGATGATTAGAAAACCCTTGTGCAATCATGTTCACACATCTGAAAACAGTTTAGCTCGTTACAGAAGCTACAAAACTGACCTTCCTTTGAGCAGATTGAGTTTCTGGAGCATCACATTTGTGGGGTCAATTAAACGCTCAAAATGGCCAGAAAAAAAGAACTTTCATCTGAAGCCATATATATGTATATATGTATATATATATATATATATATATATATATATATATATATATATATATATATATATATATATATATATATATATATATATATATATATATATATATATATATATATATATATATATATATATATATATACACTACCGTTCAAAAGTTTGGGGTCACCCAAACAATTTTGTGGAATAGCCTTCATTTCTAAGAACAAGGATAGACTGTCGAGTTTCAGATGAAAGTTCTCTTTTTGCTGGCCATTTTGAGCGTTTTATTGACCCCAAAAATGTGATGCTCCAGAAACTCAATCTGCTCAAAGGAAGGTCAGTTTTGTAGCTTCTTTAAGATTAAAGATTAAAGTACCAATGATTGTCACACACACACGATGTGGTGAAATTTGTCCTCTGCATTTGACCCATCCCCTTGGGGAGCAGTGGGCAGCAGCGGCGCCGCGCCCGGGAATCATTTTGGTGATTTAACCCCCAACTCCAACCCTTGATGCTGAGTGCCAAGCAGGGAGGTAATGGGTCCCATTTTTATAGTCACGAGCTAAACTGTTTTCAGATGTGTGAACATGATTGCACAAGGGTTTTCTAATCATCAATTAGCCTTCTGAGCCAATGAGCAAACACACTGTACCATTAGAACACTGGAGTGATAGTTGCTGGAAATGGGCCTCTATACACCTATGTAGATATTGCACCAAAAACCACCACATTTGCAGCTAGAATAGTCATTTACCACATTAGCAATGTATAGAGTGTATTTCTTTAAAGTTAAGACTAGTTTAAAGTTATCTTCATTGAAAAGTGCAGTGCTTTTCCTTCAAAAATAAGGACATTTCAATGTGACCCCAAACTTTTGAACGGTAGTGTATGTATATATATATATATATATATATATATATATATATATATATATATATATATATATATATATATATATATATATATATATATATATATATATATATATATATATATATATATATATATATATACACAGTACTGGCCAAAAGTTTGGACACACCTTCTCATTCAATGCATTTTCTTTATTTTCATGACTATTTACATTGTAGATTGTCACTGAAGGCATCAAAACTATGAATGAACACATGTGGAGTTATGTACTTAACAAAAAAAGGTGAAATAACTGAAAACATGTTTTGTATTCTAGTTTCTTCAAAATAGCCACCCTTGTTTCTGATTACTGTTTTGCACACTCTTGGCATTCTCTCGATGAGTTTCAAGAGGTAGTCACCTGAAATGGTTTTCATTTCACAGGTGTCATAGTTTTGATGCCTTCAGTGACAATCTACAATGTAAATAGTCATGAAAAATAAAGAAAACGCATTGAAATGAGAAGGTGTGTCCAAACTTTTGGCTTGTACTCTGTGTGTGTATATATATATATGTATATACAGTATATATACAACAGCGGATAAACCACAGAAACCACAGAAACCTCGACTATATATATATATATATATATATATATATATATATATATATATATATGTATGTGTGTGCGTGTGCGTGTGTGTGTGTGTATACAGTATATGTGTGTGTGTATACAGTATATATTTATATGTGTGTGTGTATATATTAGGGCTGGGTATCGGTACTCGATACCTCAGGTATCGACCGAAACATCCCGATACCAAGTAGTATCGAAACTGCGTCTGTCAAACGATACCTGCAGTCGGTTCTTTTTGTACCCAGATCAAGAAAAAAATTACTGATTGTATGGTTTTGCTCGCAGCTAATCACTGAAAGCGTTCTTCGATTCAATGCCCCATGTGATTGGTCCACCACAGCAACAACAATAGTTTGTATGGCGGTAAAGCGGGTTGACGCAGTGCAGAATTGGCTGGTCATCATTCCGAGATGCCGGCAGCAAAACGGTCAAAGGTACTGTTGTACTACACGCCTGTGGCACCGGGTACAAATAAATAAATACAATGCGGCAAGATTATTTGGGGGAAAACGGGAATAATAGCAATATGATTAAACACCTCATCAAGCACGGAGCAAACTTAAGGGTGGAGAACTGTACTGTGTTTAAAAAGCTGGCTTCTACAACACCAGCATCGTCGTCGTCATCTCAACATGACACTGCTCAACTGTTGATAACTTCAGGTAATATATAAATGGTTACCATGTTAACAGTACTCATCCTTTGTGTGTTAAAACATGTATAGTCAAGTAAATCGTTTTGGGCATGTCGTAGGCATGTGAGCTAGCGCTAGCTTAGCTTGCTCGCTGATTACACAGCCAAAATAATACTTTGTTGTACATGTTTGTACATTTATTTAATAAATATTTGAGCACTTTCAAAATGTATTTGTGTAAAAATCTTGAATGGGGAGGAGTAGTGACAATTACGCAACCCATTGCATTCTTTTCACATGATTAATATCCAATGAAGTACTCAGTTGGTATCGGTATCGTTTTAAGGGTACTGGTATTGATACTGGTATCAACATTTTTTAAATGATACCCAGCCCTAGTGTATATATATATATATATTAGTATTACTACGAGTCAAAAAGTTAGGGGACCCCTGTGTTAGAGACTGGGTATAAGAAGGATATTCCTGCTTGCCTAACCTGAAAAGTACTAGTTTTACATTTCTGACACTTGCATCTGAAATGTTAAGGAAGCAAATTTTTGCATTTTACTATTTTAAAATAGCATCTGTTAGCATGTTAGCTGCTCTGTCGTCATCCTGCAAGGGTCCACAAAAAGGGACAGACGGGGGGGGGGCTGGTCTGTTGGCTCTGGTCCCGTCTCAAGTGCGTTCTGAGGGGAACATCCTGCCCCTCCATGGAACTTCCTCGGCGGACTCAAGTGCTCCATTGATGGCGGTCCTGTGAGGGGGGCTTGTTTTCGCTGCTAAATGAATGTTTCTGTTTGTGCTGGTGGACCTTTTCCATTGCCCCCCCTCGCCTTCTCTTTCCATGTGTACGCTAAAAGACTGCATGATGTCGTAATCATTTATTTGCACGCTATTTCGTCATTTATGAACACTACTACAAGTTCCAAAAGGCCCTTACAGTCTTCAACCACTAGAGGGCGACGCTAGAAATGTCGAGCTGCTGACTAGTGTTAGCTAGCCACGGAACAAGAAGCAGCAACTAAACTTAACAGGAGTTTCCAAAATGTTGTGGAAGTTTCTCATAAGTCGCCATTTTGATGTCACAAAGGAAGTCATTTTACTTGTTTCTCTTCAGAGCAGAGAGAACCACATAGGTGTGGAATGAAGTTAATTCAGTGAGGAAAATCAAAGATGCTTTTTAACACTGTCTATATATGTGTGTTTGTTTGTGTGTGAAAGCGGAGCCGGGTAAGTGTGCCAAATCAGCGATTAAGGGTGAGACAGGCGTGCAGTAGAGTGACGTTCAAGAGCAGGTGTGTGTAAAACAATCCTCCTTTCAGCGCTCCTCGCAGAAGAGCGGCGGGAATAGACCCCCGCCCCACTGTCGAGGGAGCCACACTGTGACGGCGAGCAGTTGTATCGGTTACTTTACACACTGTACACGACCTACTTCCTGTTTACACAAGTTACTTCCTGTTTAGAATAGAATAGAATAATAGAATGGACTTTATTGTCTTTATATCTGCATATAACGAGATTAAGGACTCCAACTTAAGGTGCGGTAGTGGGAACAAATATGGGGTAAAAATAAATTACACAATAGGTAATAGAGAAAAAAAACTAACAATTGAAATAAACAGACTACTATCCAATAAAAATACCCACATTACATTTGTGCTACTTCCCCCGTCTCACGTTTTATTTACCAACAATTGCCTGTTCATCCGTAGTGTTAAGTGTGTGTCCATAGATCAGCCACCGCTAAGTACGCCATTAAAAAAGTACGCCATTAATGTCTTTTAATGTCGATCACAAATACCGATCCCCTCTGACTGACACATACTGTATTTTACCGACTATAAACCGCATCGGTATATAAGCCACACCCACAAAATTTTAAAAAGAAAAAAAAATATTTTCCCATATATTAGCCGCACCGGACTAAGTCGCAGATATATACATGGCGAAATTAGTTATTTACACAGAAATATTTTGTAAATGTTAATTGAAGTACCTTAATTGTTTGCAAACGGTGTCTAGCTTGCGCAGCTAGTGGGGTCATGGACCCACTAGCTGCGCAAGCTAGGTCTCCAATCGGCTAAACAGACTCATAAACTCCACGGTGACGTTTTGGTGAATTTACTGAGGAATTTGTGAAAGTGAAACAATACAAAAAGAATGCCGTTGTAAGTTAATAATACTAACACAGACACTTGTAAAAGTGTAAGCATATTAGCTGATGCTCACAACGCTAGCGTCATTACATTACAATACCATGTACAAATAAGCATGAAAACACTCCTACAGACATCACACATGGGACGCTTTGGTAAGTATAAACAGTTTTAGTTATATTGTAAAACTTACAAACGTTGCTTGGAGTGATGAATGATAAATCCATACGAGTAGTAACGCTATGGATGGCTAGAACACTGAAATGCACTCTGGCAAAAAAAAAGCACTACCAATAACTGGAAGGACAGTGCAGCACCTGCAGTGAGGAACTCCTCTAAAAGATGGCGCCATAGCAAAAACAGTAAGACGCCTCATTTGCTTGGTTGTTGTTGTTTTTTTAACTTTTTTTGTGGCCTTTGGTGAAGAAAAATCCCTAAAATAACCACATCGTCTTATACATTGCAGGGTTCAAAGTGTGGGGGGAAAAAAAGTAGCGTCTTATAGTCTGGATTTGACGGTACTTACTAAAGCGTCCCATGTGTGATGTCAGTAGGAGGGTTTTCATGCATATTTGTACAAGCTATCGTAATGTAATCAAGCTCACGTTGTTAGCATGAGCTAATATGCTAACACGTGTCTGTGTTAGTATTATTAACTTACAACGGCATTATTTTTGTATTGTTTCAGTTTCACAGATTCCTCAGTAAATTCCCCAAAACGTCACCGCGAAGTTATTGAGTCTGTATAGCTGATTGGAGAGCGAGCTTGCGCAGTTAGAGGGTCTATGACCATGACTTCTGTTTTGTTTGATCATCTGTTTTACTGCCGTGTTACAGACACCGTTTGGAAACAATTAAAGTATGTAAATAAACATTTACAACATATTGCTGTGTAATTAACTCATTTCACAATGCATATATCTGCGACTTTCCTTAGCATTTAGTGAGTGCAGCTTGTATACAGTAGGAAGGGGATTCATGTGGCGGTTGACCTGACACATGAAACTTGACAAATTGGGGAGGCGCACTATCCACTTTAGCCACCAGATGGCAGTAGAGTATTGAATATCTTTAAAAATGTGTTTTGTGGAAATTCCCAACTTTGACCACAGTGTCAGTCGCTATGGACTGACACTGTGCCACTACAAAGTGCCACTATAAGAGTGGCACTTTCCTTCATTTTTAGCAGACCGCATTGCAAAATGATTAACCCCCCCCCCCCCCCTTTACCCACTGGAGTCGAGACATAGGACCACATTAGCGTGCGGATTATAACATACTGAAGAGGTTACTGTTACGGCCGAGAGTAAAAAGGTTGCATAGCGTGATGTTGCGACGCGGTAGAAGCCCAACAACAACAAGATGGAGTCGCCTCACAGGTCAGTTGGTAGATAAGAAGACTTCAAAAGGAGGCGACAGAGTGCCTCGTTCAAAGACTCGATTGTTGCCGCGTCATTAGGTCAGAGAAAACGCTTCCACGTGTGAAAGAAAAGTGTCTGGCCTTCAGGACGAACATGAGGTGGCAGGGCTGGAATTCAATGCTGCCCCCGTGAAACTCAGCTCACTTGCGGAGAGACGACGGGCCATCTCCACGGACGGCGGGCCAGTCAGGACTGAACAGGAAGTTTCCAGTCGGGCGGCGGCTCGCTGACGTCATCGGTCAGAATGGCGGCTGGGTGTCATGTGAGGGGCAACTGGAAGATTTGACGACGCCTCACTGATGTTCTCCTTTACCTTACCGGGGAACCCAAGGGGTCTCCACAATGGGACAAATAAGGATTTTTAGCCCACGTTTGCTACTTCGACCAATCAGAGTACAAACAATGGGATTAGAAGAAAGAATCTGTCATGTCTGTTTATCATGTTTTGTTTTGGCCATGTGTTTGTTTTTTGGACTCTTTTTGGTTCCTGGTTGCACTTCCTGGTTTGTTTGTTTCCATAGCAACTTATTAGTTTTCACCTGTCCTGTCACGCACCTGTTTCACGTTTTGAGTCACACACCTGTTTTCACTGATCATGTCACTATTTAAATCTGTCTTTTTCTGTTGGTCTTCCTGGCGACATCACCTTCTCTGCACATTTATTCTTTGCCCTCTTTATGATCGCGTCTTCATGCATGCTTGTTCTATGTCAAGTAAGTTTGTGTTTATTGTTCATAGTTTTTGTGCCCACGTGCATGTCTTTTGTTTCGTAGCCAAGTTTGTTACCTCCTCTGTGAGCGCCTTTTTTTTATTACTTTTTATTGTCCTTATATTAAATTATGTACTCACCTCCAAGCCGTGTCTCAGTCAAGTTGCTTTGCACCTCGGAAAAACAATCCACGCCACGGACCAAGTCGTGACAGATGTCGCCAGCAATCCGTTTTTTCCGCAAGCAACTTGGCGGATGGAGGAAGGAAGGTGGGAAGCGCTAGGTGCCATGGGGGGACCGAGATTGATGTGGGGGCCAAATGGCAAGCTAATTCCGATTAGCTCCATTTGGTCCGAGGATGGCGCTGCGTCACCGCAGTCCCGGAAGCGCCGCTCCAGACAGAGGACGTCAGGGAAGGGTGAGCGGACAGAACGCGGCGCTCCTGCAAGCTCCTCCCCCTCCGGGCGGAAATGGGCCACAGCCTGCCCGGCTTCCCCAGGATGACATCACAGATCAGGATTTTTTTTTTCTGAACTCTTTTTCTTTTGGTCACCCGCCCCCAGCAAAAGACTCTAAGTCCAAAATAGAGCACTATCAAAACATGTTTTTAGAAATAAGAGTATGTCAATCACAGTCACCCAGTTTTCATGCCCCGCCCCCCAGGACTCAAGTCACGCCCATGTCACAAAAAAAAAAATTCTCACTCACAAAGTCCCAGGTAGAAAAAGAGAGACTTTTTGGACAGTTTGGAGGGGAGGATTCTACCCCCCTCCCGACCCTCCCTCCACCCACCCCAAAAGACGGTTCCAGACCGCGGGCGAGCGCGTCTGGGATCCGCTCCTTGAGGGGGGGGGCTAGGGCTGGGAATTGTTCAGGTGGGGCGGGTCAGCTTCGTCACGCCAAGCCACAGCCACCAGCACGGCCGCCACCACCAGTCTTTCGTCACGCCAAGCCACAGCCACCAGCACGGCCGCCACCCACCAGTCTTTCGACCTGCCAAGCCACAGCCTCCAGCTAGGCCACCTCCACCTGCACCACGTCAAGTTCCACCACGCCCAGCTCCACGCCAGACGCCACCGGTCGCAGCTCCATGCCAAGCGCCCACGCCGCCAAGTGCCGCCCGTGGCTGCCCCACGCCGCCAAGTGCCGCCCGTGGCTGCCCCACGCCGCCAAGTGCCGCCCGTGGCTGCCCCACGCCAAGACCAAGAACTGCCAAGTGACCAAGACCCGCCAAGTGACCAAGACCAAGACCCGCCAAGTGACCAAGACCAAGACCCGCCAAGTGACCAAGACCCTCCAAGCCCAGACCAAGACCCTCCAAGCCCAGACCAAGACCCTCCAAGCCCAGACCCAGACCAAGACCCTCCAAGCCCAAACCAAGACCAAGACACCCCAATCCCAAACCAAGACCAAGACACCCCAATCCCAGACCAAGACCAAGACACCCCAAGCTCAGACCAAGACCAAGACCAAGACCCCCCACCCCAAGACCAGGCACCGCCACGCCAAGACCCTCCAAGCAGCCAAGACCAAGCTTCGCCGGCCGAAGCGCCACGCCAAGCTTCACCGCCCGAAGCGCCACGCCAAGCTTCGCCCCTCGACGCGCCACGCCAAGCTTCATCTGCTGCACCCGCACCTGCGTCATCTGCGGCTTCCATGCCTTCAATGACGACGACGCGCCTGCCTCCTCGTCTGCCATGGTTGTGGCCACTACCTGGTCGTCCGCCACGCCAAGTGCGCCCACCTGATCGTCGGCCACGCATGTGGCCCTTCCCGCGTCGCCCACCTCGCCTGTGGCGGCGGCGTTCCACTCGCCGCCGCCACATGACTATGCCTCGGTGGATTCGGGGCCACTTGGCGTGGCGACCCACCGCCATGTCCCCCTCCCGCCCTCCCATGACTCTTGATCCTGTTTTTTGTTTTTGGACATCTGGGATCTGTCCGTAAGGGGGGGGGGGGGGGGGGTTCTGTCATGTCTGTTTATCATGTTTTGTTTTGGCCATGTGTTTGTTTTTTGGACTCTTTTTGGTTCCTGGTTGCCCTTCCTGGTTTGTTTGTTTCCATAGCAACTCATTTGTTTTCACTTGTCCTGTCACGCACCTGTTTCACGTTTTGAGTCACACACCTGTTTTCACTGATCATGTCACTATTTAAATCTGTCTTTTTCTGTTGGTCTTCCTGGCGACATCACCTTCTCTGCACATTTATTCTCTGCCCTCTTTATGATCGCGTCTTCATGCCATGTTCTATGTCAAGTAAGTTTGTGTTTATTGTTCATAGTTTTTGTGCCCACGTGCATGTCTTTTGTTTCATAGCCAAGTTTGTTACCTCCTCTGTGAGCGCCTTTTGTTTATTCCTTTTTATTGTCCTTATATTAAATTATGTACTCACCTCCAAGCCGTGTCCAGTCAAGTTGCTTTGCACCTCGGAAAAACAATCCACGCCAAGGACCAAGTCGTGACAGAATCATCAACTTTTAAAATGTTGTTTGAAAAGAAATCAGTCCTCCTTTTTATGTGTACTGTTTCTGTTTTTTACTTTGAGCCTTTTTTTAGTTTTTTAATCACTTTCAAACTCTTCGGATTGGGAAGTGAAGACAATTCGTTTTTTGTCTGGGTACGACTCACTTTAAAGGGGAGCTGCAAACGTTATGAGAGAAAGAACACATGTTTTTTTTGCATTTTTATTGCATTAAACGGCTCATTCAAAGTGGCTAGCTATGCTGCTAATGTGAGCAAATCTCCCCCGAAATCACATTAAAAATGCATTCAAAAACATCAACAATACTTCATTTCTGTTCTGTAACCTGTATAATAAAGTTAAAGTTCCAATGATTGTCACACACACACTGGGTGTGGTGAAATGTGTCCTCTGTATTTGACCCATCCCCATGTTCACCCCCTGGGAGGTGAGGGGAGCAGTGAGCAGCAGCGTGCGCCGCACTCTGGAATCATTTGGTGATTCAACCCCCAATACCAAACCTTGATGCTGAGTTCCAAGCAGGGAGGCAATGGGTCCCATTTTTTGTAGTCTTTGGTATGACTCGGCCGGGGTTTGAACTCACAACCTCCCAGTCTCAGGGACACTCTAACCACAAGGCCACTGAGCTGGTAAACCAAGCTGTATGGCGACATTGTTTTTGTAAGAGCGAACACTGAGGAACTATTTTTCTAGGCGGCTAATGTAGTCGCGAGAAGCTGGCTTCTTGCAACAGCAGCTGAATGTCTTTTGAGTTTGTAATACACAATGTGATAGTACACCAATCTTAATGAGTGAAAAACATGAACAATCATATTACAGTATCTGTAAAGTATTATTTCACGTTTTGTTTGTACACCGCTAGCCAGACAGTAAATGTAGTTGTAATATCACGCATGACGTGCTGCGTGTATCATGATCAATATAAAGTGTGACTCACTTGATGGACAGTTGTCCGTTTGGTCCAGCTGGCCGGGAAAGTTTTTTTCCAGTTGATTTTGGGTAGATGGGAAAAAGTTTTTACTACTGCAGTGTTAGTTAGTACAAACCATTCGTATTTTGTTGTCCTTCTTGCCAGATACAAAAAGCCTCTCCGTCAATAATAACATTGTATAACACTCATTGCAGTAGAAGCACTCCATTTCTGTTGGCATAGCTTGGCTCCGAGCGCCGCAATTACACCGTGATCAAGTCATGCTGGTCCTGACTCTCTCGGCTTCTGTCTGTTTCAACGTTTCACTCTCTCTTCGCGCTCGCTTCTTTAAGCAGCAGTTCATCCTCCGTATATTCAGCTTCAAAAAGATAAGGTTGTGAATCCTCAGTGGTCCAGAAATAGCCGTCTATTACCAAGTCTCTGATGACTAAAACACACACATTTGTTTCTGGAAGCAGGAAGTGAATGCAGGAAGTGTCTATTACTACATTATACACAGTATATACTTGCAGTGTGAATATTGTCAGGGTAGGGTCGCATCTTACTGCGTGGTCGTTCTCCCAGGATGCAGACGGACAACTCCGGACAAAGTGTGCAGGTAGGATATGATTTATTTTTCATAAATCATACCATAGATACAAACATGTAGGAAACAATCAAAAAGAATGCATGCCAATCGCACGCAGAAACTGATCTATAGCTCTATAGCCCGCAGACTTTTTTTGGGCTCTGGGAATCACTAATAAGCCAGAGTTCTTTGAACGCAGATTTCTTGCCGGGACATATGGTACAATACAATCAGCAAGATAGGATGGAGCTAGACCGTGTAGTATTTTATACATAAGTAGTAAAACCTTAAAGTCACATCTTAAGTGCACAGGGAGCCAGTGCATGTGAGCCAGTATAGGCGTAATATGATCAAACTTTCTTGTTCTTGTCAAAAGTCTAGCAGCCGCATTTTGTACCAACTGTAATCTTTTAATGCTAGACATAGGGAGACCCGAAAATAATATGTCACAGTAATCGAGACGAGACGTAACGAACGCATGAATAATGAATAGCAGACCTTCCGTTCCAGCCAGACATCCCATCCAGTTCGCGAGGGCTGGAGAGGGCACCAGAGAGCTACAGCGAGACTCCTCTCACCAGGAAATGAGTGGAGCATGAGGGTCGACCTGGGGAAGCAGCTCCAGTTCCCCAGGGAGATCGTCGAAACATCGCTACGGCCAGACTTGGTCTTCTGGTCAGAGGCTTGCAAGACGGTTTTTCTGGTCGAGCTCACTGTCCCATGGGAGGGGGGGTTGGAGGCTGCTTATGAGTGGAAGCAAGCCAAGTATTGGCAGCAGAGTGCAGGGAGGCTGGCTGGAAAGCTGTCATCTGCCCTGTGGAAGTGGGGTGTAGGGGCTTCGTGGGTTCCTCAACTGCCCGCCTACTCCGAGACATTGGATGCACAAGAGCGGGGCATCGGAAAGCCATGAAAGAGCAAGCTGAGGAGGCGGACAAAGGCAGCTTCTGGCTTTGGCTAAGGAGGAAGCATAAGAGTTGGGGAGCAACCACATAAGGCATCAGCAGGGGGTGGCAGGGAGATATCCCTGCCATCGCTTCGCCACCATGAGACGTACTGGGGTTAAAGGATCGAAACGTTGATGAATGGTGGTCCCCAGCTGATGACCCGTTTATGCCCACAGAGGCGTTCAGTGAGGTGTCACAGCACACCTGTTCAAAAGGCACTGGAGGAGGTGCGTCAGGCAGCAATGCCCAGCAGGAATTCCATCACCTGTATCTTGATATGTTCAATCTGGAAGCATCCAGTGACTACTGTGAAAGGGCAGTTGGCATCCAGGGAAGTCTGGAATACAACCAGGAAAGACTGGATGACTGCAGGAAAGTCTGCACCGGGAGTGGAACGGTTAGTTACCTCACCCACTAGCTCTGTAAAAGGGACACCCTAAACTTACTACGAAGACAAATAAGGAAAAACAACCCGGTGGCCCCCCGAGAGGCGGGGTGATAGAAGGGTCAAATCAGACGGATTTCTTGGTAACGACTGGAACGGACACCGACAAAGGGTCTAGGATCATGAAAAGATGCAGGTGTGGGTGGGAGAAGGTGACCACCTTAAGAGGTTTGCGTATCCACCAGGTAAGGAAAAAGTGCAAAGAGGGAGGCCATCAGCAACATTGCACTGCAACCGCAGGTCAGACAAGAGGAACCCAAAGCCAGGTGGCAAACCACAGTGCTAAGGGATCCACCGTTGCTGAGGAAAGGCAGGCGGAGGACACAGGAGGGCCCTTGGTGGACACCAATGCCTCTGAGAGTGGCACTGACGAAGACGCACACAAAGCAACCCCAACAACCAGGAGCAAAGCCAGAGAGCAGAGAGGAAAGAACCTGGAAGGAGGCAGCTGGTCAAATGGCCTAAAGCAAACGAAGTTGGGGTCTGGCAGAAGCTGGACAAGGTCCTCAGCCTTATCCCAAAGCACTCACTGCGTGGCCAGGTGGAAACCAAGCTGAACCGCATTGGAGACATCCTGTACGATGAATGCAGAGGCAGATTTGGAGTAGCCGCTGAAAAGAGGAAATTTGGCCCAATGCAGAAAGGAAGGAGGGAGAGAGAAATCAAGCAGTTGGTGAAGAGGCGGCGTCAACTCCGGAAACAGTGGAGGAAGCCAAGCAAGGAGGAGAAGGAGAGCCTGAACCCACTGTGGGATGAGGTGAGAAAAGATATTGCCGGCCTACGGAGGGCTGAGCGCAGAAAGAGAGGAGTAACTTCTTCAAAAATCTCTTCAAGCATGCGAGACAGCTGCTAGGGGACAAGAGAAGCAGAAAGCTGGATATTAAAAATCTGAGCTGGAGAATCACATCAAGGAACAGTACAGTGACCCAGCAAAGTCAACTCCGCTGGGATCCCCTGGTTATGTTCCTTGCCCAGCTCCCCCAGCCTTCCTCTTTAATGCTGCCCTCCCCAAACTCAGCAAGGTGGCAGAGGTCGTCCGGAAAGCAAGAGCTGCCTCAGCCCCAGGCCCCAATGGGATACCATACAAGCTGTATAAGTACTGCCCAGGGGTCCTGAGACATTTCTGGAACCTGCTGAGAGTGGCCTGGAAAAAACAAGTCATCCCTTCAGAGTGGCAAAGAGCGGTTACAGCTTTCATCTCAAAGTAGCAGAACTCCAGTACGATCAGCCAGTTCAGGAGCATCGCCCTCCTAAATGTTGAAGGGAAGATTTTCTTCTCCATCCTGGCCAAGAGGTTAACCAGTTACCTCACAAGCAATGAGTACATCGACACCAGCTGCCAGAAGGCAGGAGTGCCAGGCTTCCTAGGCTGTGTGGAACACTCTGCAGTAATATGGGAGCAGATCCAAAGGGCAAAGAGAGAGAGGGGTGACCTGCATGTAGTGTGGCTGGACCTTGCCAACGCATACGGGTCTGTCCCCCACCAACTCATCGAGTTCGCCCTGGACTTATTCCATGTGCCAGTCTGCATCAGAGCCTTGGTACTTTGGAGACCTCCAGATGTGCTGCACTCATCAGGACTTCACAACAGGCTGGCAAGAGTTGGAAGTAGGCATCGCCATGGGATGTTCAATCTCGCCCATCCTGTTCGTTGCAGCCTTCGGAATCATCCTCATAGGGGCTAGGAAGATGGTCGGAGGAGTGAAACTGCCTTCAGGAAAGAGGCTACCAGCAGTGAGAGGCTACATGGATGATATCACCACCATACTTCAGACAGCAGCATGTACAACAAGAGGATCGACGAGCTTGTGGGCTGGGCGAGGATGAAGATCAAACCCCCCAAATCACGTAGTCTGTCTATCAGGAAAGGAGTCAGAAGTGACAACACCATCTTTGTCGGAGGTGGTGAGAACATCCCATTGCTGGTAGATCAACCTGTTCGTAGCTACAGCGAGACTCCCCTCACCAGGAAATGAGTGGAGCATGAGGGTCGACCTCGGGAAGCAGCTCCAGTTCCCCAGGGAGATCGTCGAAACATAGCTACGGCCAGACCTGGTCTTCTGGTCAGAGGCTTGCAAGACGGTTCTTCTGGTCCAGCTCACTGTCTCATGGGAGGGGGGGTTGGAGGCTGCTTATGAGCGAAAGCGAGCCAAATACTCCGACCTGGCAGCAGAGTGCAGGCAGGCTGGCTGGAAAGCTGTCATCTGTCCTGTGGAAGTGGGGTGTAGGGGCTTTGTGGGTTCCTCAACTGCCCGCCTACTCCGAGACATTGGATGCACAGGAGCGGGGTATCGGAAAGCCATGAAAGAGCAGGCTGAGGAGGCGGACAAAGGCAGCTTCTGGCTGTGGCTAAGGAGGAAGCATAAGAGTTGGGGGGGGCAAACACCTCGGGCATCAGCAGGGGTTGGCAGGGACATCTCCCTGCCATCGCTCCACCACCATGAGACGTATTGGGGTTAAAGGAGCGAAACGTTGATGAATGGTGGTCCCCAGCTGATGACCCGTTTATGCCCACAGAGGTGTTCAGTGAGGTGTCACAGCACACCTGTTCAAAAGGCACAGGAGGAGGTGCGTCAGGCAGCAATGCCCAGCAGGAATTCCATCACCTGTATTTTGATATGTTTGCAGTGTGTATATAAAACATATTACATATTTTTATGAAAGTGTCTGTTACTACATTATATATATATATATATATATATATATATATATATATATATATATATATATATATATATATATATATATATATATATATATATATATATATATATATATATATATATATATATATATATATATATATATATACATATATACTTGCAGTGTGTATATTGTACATATTACATATTATTATGAAGGTGTATTTTACTACATTATATATATACTTGCAGTGTGTATATAAAACATATTACATATTGTTATGAAGGTGTCTGTTACTATATTATGTACAGTATATATACTTGCAGTGTGTATATAAAACATAATACACATATGCGGTCCTCTCCAAGGTTTCTCATAGTCACATTGACGTCCCACTGGGGTGGGTTTTCCTTGCCCGTATGTGGGCTCTGTACCGAGGATGTCGTTGTGGCTTGTACAGCCCTTTGAGACACTTGTGATTTAGGGCTATATAAATAAACATTGATTGATTGATTGGTTGATTGATTGATTGATTGATTGATTGATTGATTCATTGATTGATTGATTGATTGATTGATTGATTGATTGATTGATTCATTGATTGATTGATTGATTGATATGAAGGTGTCTGTTACTACATTATATATATACTTGCTGTGAGTATCTTGTACATATTACATATTGTTATGAAGGTGTCTGTTGAGTTGCAAACTCAGAAGAGTCAGTAATCATGGTCAACATCAGTGCAAACTACAATTCCCAGAATGCCAAGGTAAAATGGCCACCAAATTACTAATTGAAGGCACCTGAAAAGGAAGGAGGTTCAGTCACTCATGCACCAAACAACCTCCATGGAAAGAACAGCAGCAAGCAGCCACAACCGCAAGATCCACTCAACAAGTCTACAAATACACCAATGGTCGGTGAATATGCTTTTTCATTTAATGATGATCTAAATGCTTTGTTTGTTAAGCTTAACTTGTACCTGCAAGCTTGTTAATTAGCTTATTGAACTCTCTTCATTTGTTTGTTTGAACTGCTGGCTTCAAATTGTACCACTGCATTACTGCATTTACCTTTTCAGCTTTGATTTCATACTGTTTGACCAGTTAAAAGCAAATTGTTTAAAGCACATGTAAAAGTTTAAAGCTTAAGCTAAAATGGCAAATGTTTAAAGTTAAAAAGTACAAAATATTAATGCAAAGTTTAAAGGATAAAGTCATGTTTTGCTAAAAGTTTAAAACATTATTCAGAAGTTTAAAAGCATTTGGTAAAAAGTTGTTTGAAAATACCTGTGTAATCACATTGTTAACATCTTTGTTTATGTGGTTTAAAGGTTTACAACCTACTGACGATTTTGAAGATCAACTGAAAAGAAACCAACAATTCTTCAAGTTGGAAAAAATTTATGTTGATCAATTGGAAATCGTGAGTTGTCCGTGGGTCCTTTTTGGAGGAAAAGAGTGGAACTTAACAGTTGTAAACCAGCGGAGCAGCCTGGACTGAAGATTAAGGGCTTCAAGATCCAGAAAATCTGTGGACGCCGGAATAAAGGAAATAAAGATGGCCGAAGAGGTATTGGGGAAGCCAGTCAAGATCCTGAAGCAGGAGAGGACGATTGCCAAGAGCAGCTTCACCAAACTTGCCAACTTAATCTCAAATGGAGCAGACAGCATGCTGCAATCTGAACTAAAAGAGGAATTCGCAAAATTTGCCGACCGATTCAGGTCCGTGCTGGATGCAAACGAGGACTACAAGATTGGCCTGGAGGCTGACCTCAGAAAGGATGATCCAGAAGCGGAGCTTGATAAGCAGCAAGAGGACGAAATCCAAACCACTATAAAAGAAGCCGAAGTTAAAATGGAGAAGATCAAGGACATGGTTCAAACCAGCCTGTGGGGAAGATACGGAAGAACTGAGCTGAAAGCTGCAATTGCTGAGTCAGAAGACACCATTCAAAAGGCTGCAAATGTTCCAGTTGAAAGCAACAACATGGAAGGCTATGACATTCACCTCACCTTACTAAATGAGACGATGAGTGCGACCATCCATGCCATGTCTGTTTGGGAGAAATGGATCCCTCAGCTGTCGAAAGACGAAATGGATGACAGACTTGAACAACTGAAAGCAGCACACCACAAGCTTAAGTTAAGAAAGGCTGAATTTGCCATATCTAGAAGGCTGGCTGATCAAGGTGCAAGCGGCAGACCTGTCCAACCAACACCACCCATTGTGAGAATAAAACCTACTTCCCTACCCATCTTTCACGAAAGTAAAAGGGACTACCACAGGTGGAGAAAGGATTGGGAGAACCTGCAGAAGCAAGGGGAGCCCACTGGATCACCAGAAGTCCAGAAAATCCAGCTGTTGGAGAGCGTCAGTGAATCCATAGCCAAGGAACTAAGACTGTCCACCTACTCCACAGCAACAGATGTTTTCAGAGTCCTGGAAAACAGATACGGGAACAAATCAACAATCACAGTCGAAATCCTGGAAGAGTTGGATGAAATGCCACAAGTCAAGGGGAACCAGCCAAGGAAGGTCATTGACCTAATACAAGCTGTGGAGACGGCCCTGGCTGACCTGACGGAGTTAGGAAACTCAGGAGCCATAAGGAACCCCCTGGTCATCAAGTCCATTGAAAGCAAGCTACCAGATTTCATACAGAGAGACTGGCTGATGTTTATGATTAAGCCCACCAACAATGTAACCCCAGACAACCATTTTGATATGCTCCTGAAGTTTCTGAAGAACCAAGAGGAAATACTGGAACGACTTGAACAACTGAAGATTGTGGACAAAGCAGACAGGAGGCAAGAAAGAAAGCTTGCATCTACCAGAGCCACAAAGAAAGATGTTGATGAAGTCTGTGGTATCTGTGGTGATATTGGCCACACCGACAAGATATACTTCTGCAAGAAGTTTAAGCGCCTGAAGGTACCAGAAAAAAAAACAGCCTTGAAGAAGCTAGGACACAGATAGTTATGCTGCAAACAAGCAAGAGAAATTGGATAACTTCGAGTATAAAGGCTGGTCTCAAATAAGGATATACAATATAGAAGTTCAAAAGAGTAATATAGGTAGAAAATCTCTCTCTCAGCGTCGTCTTCTGGGCTGTAGGATTATGTGTGTGTAATTGAAGCCTCGCTCTTCTATGACCTAGAGGGGGAGAGGTTACTAGCACAATCACCCCTTATGTGTGTTACCTCGTTAACACACACACTAAAAATGAGTCGTTTTCTGCTCCCGTTCTTCTTCAGATGCCTCAGGCTCAAAAGGCGCTGCTAGGGGGTCGAGTGGGGCAGATGTAGTGGCGATGTCAGCAATGACATCCGCTGGTAATCTGTCAGGTTCTTCAGCAGGAGTGTAGAGGGAGAGGTGGTACCAGGTGTCCCTTTAACCAGCCAATCGAAGGGCGTTGGACGTCCGTTCCACGACCTTGAAGGGACCAGTCCACCCGGGCTCCGTCCACTTGCGTTTGATGACCTAGATCTTCACCCTCTCAGCGGGCGGAAGGGAATCTGGAGTGGCGGGCTGTCATCCTCGTATCTGTACAGAAGAACTGGCACACAAATTCTGCATTTTTTGTGAAAAATACCATTTTGGTTTTACGCTGAGTCCTCCTTCCATGGGGGGGCTGCTGGTCCTGTGAATGGCTGACCTGTATGCAGCTCATAGGGTGAAAAACTCAAAGGGCGGTAAAACAGTTTTATTCATGGACCTTCGAATGATCATTAACGCTAATTGCAACATGTCAATCCAATTAAATTTGGTCTGTGCACAGTTTTTAGCCAATTAGTTTTTAATGTTCTGGTCCGTCCTTTCAACCTTACCTTGGGACTCAGGATGGTACCCCAAACCTGTGTTCTAGTCCGAAAGCCTTTTCGACCAAGGCTAAGTGAGTATTTTTTTTTTTTTAATGGTTGCCGTTGTCTGACCTAATCTTTTTGGGGAAACCATGTCGGGGTACTAGGTCATTCACAAGTCATTTAATTACTGATATTGCATCCTCTTTTGAGGTTGTTGTTGCTTCCGGCCAACCACTGTGATTGTCAACACAAGTCAGTACGTACCTTTTCCCTTGTACCGTATTGATCATATCAGTGAAATCAAAGACTATACATGGTTCACCCTCACCTCCTCCATATTCTAAATTTGATTTACTAAACTATTATCGATGTGTAAAATCGTTATATTCAAATTAAAATTAGTTATAACTTCTTACCCACGGGAAAAACGTTAAAACTATGGAATGTGTCAGAGTCTGATTTATTGTCGATTTTGTTCCAAGGAGTCTGTATCCACCCTCACTCACCCCCTTCTGTTTCTGAAAAAATGACTGTGTTAGTAATACTATCACTTTCAGAAACATCTAAGAAAAAGTTCAACTAATAGCAAAGTAGCCGAGGACAAGTCATGTTTGAGGTCAATGATAGTCTCTTTAGCCTCTGTGGTCCACTGGGGGGTGTTGTTAGGGTAGGGGACCCCTTAGCAATATCACAAATAACTCAAACTCCACTAAATATGCTTATATTTTATATTGTCACAAATACTAGAAAAATACTACCCTTATGGCGGATGCTTTATCAATATTATTTTGAAATTGTACCACACCTGGTGGCCCCAATAATTGATTAAGTCAAGCTCATGTTGTAGAAAGTCGAATGATGCGGACACATTTGTTACTGAATACTTTCTATCAGACTTCTGCCATGGCAACTTTGTGTATGTAATGAGCAACTATAATTATTTGATATGCTTAAATGTGTAATGTGTCGTTTTAGCTCAGCTGTTGTGTAGCTGCTAGCTCCTCGTAGCCTACAGGTGTCTAAAGTGCAGCCCATAGTTATGTGTTTAACACAACTATGTGCTAAACCTAAACAATTGAAAATGTGGTATTTGGGTGTCGGTGTAATGTTTGGCAGCTACGCCGTGTCTTGTCATTGCACCTAAGTTCTTTGGTTTTGTAGGCGAGACAGAGAGCAAGGGAACAATGTGGGACACTATTGTGTCCATCTTATACCATGCTAGCTGTTGCAAAGATAGGTCAACATGAGCAGCCACACCTTGAGTTCCAACATATATAAATAATCATAACATATGGCGAGTTGGGTGGCAGAACACACGGAAGCATCTCAGTCAGTCAGGGTTTTCACTGTTAGAGCAGTTGGATGTCAGCCATTCCTGTTGTTTCAGGCTGTGGTATGAGCTCATGGAGGAGCCTTGGTAGTGGTGTCGCAGCTTGGTGGTTGAGCCGTCAGGTAACACCAGGAAGGTTCCTTCTGTGCGATATTGAATGTCAGGGTACAGTCTGTAAAGGAGGTCATTACCAATCTGGCAGGGTGTGTGCAGGTCAATCACGAAAGGGTGCTTTAGTGTGTGTCCCGCAATCTGAACCGGAAGTGGTTTGGTGACAGGTAACCTTCTTGTGACCCCAGCGAAGCCTTCAACCTTTAAAGAGGAAGCACACAGTTTCTTTGGTACCTCTGCATTCAGAATCGAATGGGTGGCGCCAGTGTCAATCACGAACTGATAACATTGTCCGTTGACACTCATGTCCAGCAGGGGGCCAGTCTGTATCTCCTGCTGGGGCTCCTGCGGTGGGCGTCCTTTGCCACGCTTTTGTGTTCGTTTGTTGGCACTACGGAACATTTCCTGTTCGGAAATGTTCGGACAGTCACGACTCCAGTGACCAGGCTGGTCACAGCCGAAACAGTTTCCACCCCGGACTGGCTTTGAAGCACCGTGTTGTCCACCACCCGAGTCCAACCGTCTGGTCGCACGTCTGTTGAGGATTCTTTCCTCCAACTGTTGGAACTCAGAAGCAAGGTCACCCACTGCTGAATATACCCTAGCTGATTTTTTACTAATTAGTTCTTTTGACCTTTTATCTTCAGCGATCTGTAAATTAAGGAGTCGTTTCCTTGTTGCTCTGTCATTAGCCCTATTTTGCATGGGATGAATAAAATGTCCTGCCATATATTGTTTTTGGCACCGTGTATATCAGGGTTAACTTTGTCCAAAGTGTTTGGCCAAAGGTTCCCTCCCGGAGGTACAGGTGGGAAAGCAAGGTCAACAATGGCTTGCATGTATGCATCGGCAAGAGACTTATATTGTAGTATGTCCAAAGTGTTAATGTCATGTGTCAAAAATGTCTGCCGGAGAAAATGGTCAGACGTGTACAAGGGGTTAATTTTCGGAGGCAGGGTTAATCTTAGAGGGGCCGTGTTAATACCTCCTTCTCTTGTCACTGGAGTAGGGGGCGGTGGCCTAGTCAAAGTCTGGGCGGGTCGTTTGAATTGTCTTGCGCATGCGCGGCAGACAAAAAACCAATCAGTCAATTCTGTCATTAATCATCGGTTCTTTTGCTGCATTTCGTTTTTTCCACGTAATCCCCGTTTACTTTTATCATACGCCAAACTCTTAAATTCTCTCCCTGAGTGTTCCATTTTCACCAGCGCACACACACACACACACACACACACACACACACACTCAGCAGCACACACACACACGAGCACGCGTAAGCACTCCCGCACACACACACACTCAGCAACACACACACTCACGAGCACGCGTAAGCACTCCCGCACAAACACACACACACTCAGCAGCACACACACACACAAGCACGCGTAAGCACTCCCGCACACACACACTCACACTCAGCAGCACACTCTCTGCGTTTCACTTTACTATAAAACTTCCAGTTACTTTTTTTTAAAAAAATTTTATTTTATTTTACCAGACGTTTGAGTTCACGACTTTTCGAGTATTATAAACTCCCTCTTAACCCTTTCAAGGAACGTTCTCCTTTTTTTTTTCTTTTTTTTTTTTTTCCTCTACCTGCTAGTTCCATTGTCGACAACCGTCCATTCAATTGATCATTACACAGTAATGATTAATCACATTTTCCCCAGCCGCCATCACATTCTTGTCTGTCACACTCCTTGGCCATTGTGTCCATTTTTTTTTTCAGGGGCCTCGAACCCCTGAGGGCCTTTAACCCCCAAACCATACGGCGGCCTTTAACCCTGTACTTTTATCATACAATACGCAGCTAGAGCCTCTAACTCTAACCCGTGCAATTTATCATACAATATGCAGCTAGAGCCTCTAACTCTAACCCGTTACTCTTTTAGGCGGCGACCAACTACCCAGGGTGAGCCACACCCGACTATTTGCTTACTCGTCAGTGAAGCAGCCCGTCACGGTAATCTTGACACAATGACGTGAGTGGTATTCACAACTTTTATGCAATGGCGGCTACGGCAAAATGCAACCAATCTATCAAAATGCAATCAATCAATCAAAATGCAATCAATCTATCAAAATCACCACTCTGTGTCTGGGGTACGATTCTGTGTTTGACTTACAGACCTCAGGACAGACTCCTAATGCAGATTTTATCTAAAAAGAAAGGTTCTGCTTACCTTGAATTATGTTTTGGCCATGTGAGTCTGTCCAGAAGATTGCAAGAGAAGGTCCAATTGTCAGCGTGTCATCTCGGACGAAGCCCCCAAATTGTTGCGTTTGACCAGATGTTCCTCCAAGTGGGATGTAAAACGCTGGTCAGTCCCAAGTTCCTTAGATGACATATAAACTGAACTCAAATGTACCACCAAGCACAGGATAGGTATTTTGTCATTTATTGTCAAATATTTGAGAATAGAGACCAGCCTCGAACAACACATACGAATGCGTAGCCCAAGTTGATCTGACAACATCCCGGAATGCACTCTCCTCTTCAATACCCCCCCCCCCCCCCCCCACCCTCACGGCCGCACAGATGCCCATTGTGTCCGTTATCTCAAGTCGGCCCGAGAAGGGAAGCAGGGAGGACTCCTCTTCTCTGCCTCCTACTTCAAGGCCGTCCACAGTGCAAGCACTTTGTCATGAGACGATCAAAACAATGAAAAGAGTACAAGATGGAACATTAGCTATTTAAAATATGACTATAGAAATATAGAAAGAAGTAACTCTTAATTATGGATAAATGTGGATATATGCATCCGTCAGTGGGATCAGTGTATTAGCAGCGGACTACAGCAACACAACCAGGAGGACTTTGTTGGAGCGCTAGCCGCGCTAGCCGCCGACCTCACCTTGACTTCCTGCGTCTCCGGGCCGCCAAACGCATCGGGTGAAGTCCTTCGTCCTTCTGCCGATCGCTGGAACACAGGTGAGCACGGGTGTTGATGAGCAAATGAGGGCTGGCTGGCGTAGGTGGAGAGCTAATGTTTTTAGCATAGCTCTGTGCAGTCCGGTTGCTAAGTTAGCTTCAATGGCGTTGTTAGCACAGCATTGTTAACCTTCGCCAGCCTAGAAAGCATTAACCGTGTATTTACATGTCCACGGTTTAATACTATTGTTGATTTTCTATCTATCCTTCCAGTCAGGGGTTTATTTCTTTAGTTTCTATATGCAGTTAAAGCAAGATGCTATCACGTTAGCTCGTAGCTAAAGCATTTCGCCGATGTATTGTCGTGGAGATAAAAGGCACTGAATGTCCATTTCGCGTTCTCGACTCTCATTTTCAAGAGGATATAGTATCCGAGGTAGTTTAAAATACAAATCTGTGATCTACAATAGAAAAAGGAGAGTGTGGAATCCAATGAGCCAGCTTGTACCTAAGTTACGGTCAGAGCGAAAAAAGATACGTCCATTGCTGCCTCTCAAGTCATTCACTGTAACGTTCCTCATCTACGAATCTTTCACCCTCGCTCAAATTAATGGGGTAATCATCACTTTCTCGGTCCGAATCTCTCTCGCTCCATTGTAAGCAACGGGGAATTGTGAGGAATCCTAGCTCCTGTGACGTCACGCTACTTCCGGTACAGGCAAGGCTTTTTTTTATCAGCGAGGAAAAGTTGCGAACTTTATCGTCGATTTTCTCTACTAATTCCTTTCAGCAAAAATATGGCAATATCGCGAAATGATCAAGTAGGACACATAGAATGGATCTGCTATTCCCGTTTAAATAAAAAAAAAACATTTCAGTAGGCCTTTAATGTGTGACTCAAACAAGAGAGTTGGGTCGAAAATAATACCCAGATTCTTTACCGAGTCGCTTTGTGTAATTGTTTGGTTGTCAAATGTTAAGGTGGTATTATTAAATAGATGTCGGTGTTGAGCAGGACCGATAATCAGCATTTCCGTTTTCTTAGCGTTGAGTTGCAAAAAGTTAGCGGACATCCATTGTTTAATTTCATTTAGACACGCCTCCAGCTGACTACAATCCGGCGTGTTGGTCAGCTTTAGGGGCATGTAGAGTTGGATGTCATCAGCATAACAGTGAAAGCTAACACCGTATTTGCGTATGATGTCACCTAGCGGCAGCATGTATATGCTAAAGAGTGCAGGGCCAAGAACCGAACCCTGGGGGACTCCGCACGTTACCTTAACATAGTCCGATGTCACATTGTTATGGGAGGTGCACTGCATCCTGTCAGTAAGATAAGAGTTAAACCAAGACAAGGCTAAGTCTGACATACCAATACGTGTTTTGATACGCTCTAATAAAATATTATGATCGACGGTATCGAAAGCGGCGCTAAGATCAAGAAGCAGCAACATAGATGACGCATCAGAATCCATCGTTAGCAATAGATCATTAGTCATTTTTGCGAGGGCTGTCTCCGTAGAGTGATCTGCCCTGAAACCGGATTGAAAAGGTTCACAGAGATTGTTAGACGCTAAGTATTCATTTAGCTGCTGTGCAACAATTTTTTCGAGGATTTTCGAGATAAACGGAAGGTGGGACACCGGCCGGTAGTTTACCATGAGGTCAGGATCGAGGTTAGGTCTTTTGAGTAGAGGATGAATAACTGCTTTTTTGAATGCTAGGGGAACAGTGCCAGGGGAAAGTGATAAGTTTATAATATTTAGCACTGATGGACCTAATAATACAAAAAGGTCCTTGATAAGTTTCCCAGGAAATGGGTAAAGTAAACATGTTGTTTGTTTTGTCCCATTTACACATCTTAACAATTCCTCTAATGTTATTTCATCAAAGAGAGAAAAACAATTTTGGAGGGCGGTATCCGTCGTATATGCAGTCGTATCTGTGTTAATAGAACCCAGTTGTAGCTGGGATGCATTGTCTTTAATCTCCTTTCTAATGACTTCAAATTTCTTATTAAAGAAATTCATAAAGTCATCTGCCGAGTGGGTGGAGCTACTTGGAGGAGTCCCTTGTTGGGTTAGCGGTGCTACTGTACTAAAAAAAAATGTAGAATCATTTTTGTTAAGGTGGATGAGATTTGAGTAATGTTTAGCTTTAGCTAAGGTAAGCTTGCGTTTATAAGTTATTAAACTATCACTCCATACTTGATGGAAAACCTCAAGTTTAGTCGCGTGCCATTTACGTTCCAGCTTTCTACATGATAATTTATGGGCTTTAGTTTCTTCTGTAAACCATGGGGTACGCCTTTTAGGACCCTTTTTAGCTTTAGCGGTGCTACACTATCAATGGTGTCGCGCAGGGCGTCGTTAAAGTTGTTAGTGAGGTTGTCAATAGAGCCCACATAATTTGGGAATCGTGCCATTACCGAAGGCAGTAGGCCAGCAAGAGTCGTCGTTGTGGCAGCATTAATGTTGCGGCTGCTATAGTAGTTATTATTATTATTAGTTTGTTGACAATGAGTCAGAACTTCGAATTTTATAAGGTAATGATCAGACATTACTTTAGTATACAGGAGTATCGTAACTTTGGAGGTGGTGACACCCCTGACAAGCACTAGATCTATCGTATTACCATTGCGATGCGTGGGTTCGTGTATTATTTGTGTAAGACCACAGCTATCAATTATAGTCTGGAGCGCCACGCACGGAGGGTCCGATGGGGTATTCATATGGATATTAAAGTCCCCCATTATGATTATATTGTCGGCGTGCGCCACTAGATCAGCAACAAACTCTGAGAATTCACTGATGAAGTCCGAATAGGGCCCTGGGGGGCTGTAGATAACAGCCAGGTGGAGAGGCAACGGTGTGACAAACCTCATAGTAAGCACCTCAAACGAGTTATATTTATTATTTAGGTTAGTGGTAAGGTAAAAGTTTTTGTTATATATTAGTGCGACACCCCCTCCCCTTTTAAGAGGACGGGCAACATGTGCATTCGTATAGTTAGGAGGAGATGCCTCATTTAGCGCAAAAAAATCGTCTGGTTTGAGCCAGGTCTCGGCGAGACCAATGACGTCAAGATTGTTGTCTCTAATGACCTCATTAACTAATAACGTTTTGGAAGATAATGATCTTATGTTTAAAAAGCCCATATTATAGGTAGTGGGCTGTTTTGACGAGTTTTTGTTGAAATTATCCGTAGTAGCAATATTAATAATGTTGCGTTTATTATGCGTAGTGCACTTTAAATAGTTTCGACCATATCTAGGAATTGATATGACGGGAATTTTCAGATTGTTTGCTTGGTGCTGCGATAAACTGAACGCATCATAGTTTGCCACCTCAGTAGAATGCATGTCTACCTCTGACACAGTCACTACAGAAAAAACATTATGTGAGTTGCATATTATTCTAAGAGAATTGCTATGCGTACAGGGATTATCCAGCCTGGCGCTGGCTATTTCTAGTTTAACTGACTCCTTACCCGGACTAGCGCTTCTTAGAGGATTAGCCTTTCGCTTTGTTGTTAGCCCCGCTCGGCATCCCCACTTCTGCTTCTGCTCACACCGCTTACGTCTCCTCAGTTGACGGTCCCCGCTGGTACTTGACTACGCTGCTTCAAAGGCCGCTGGATGTAGCCCGCGAAGTATTCCCATGCTAGCGAGGAGGTCCACCGTACATGCATCTTTCAGTCTATAACGGCCCGATCTATCAACATCCAGAATTGTCTGTCGGTCGTATGTGACCACGGAGTGTCCACGCTGTGAGCCAGCCATAAAATTGACAGAATTGACGGGTATTTTTGCCAAATCGCTCTACACTTCCAAGAGCGTCTGCAAGCCGCTGCCATCAGGGCGCCGCCATCTTACCAATGTATACTTGCAGTGTGTATATTGTACATATTACATATTGTTATGAAGGTGTCTATTACTACATTATATTTATATATACTTGCAGTGTGTATATTGTACATATTACATAATGTTATGAAGGTGTCTGTTATTACATGATATATATATATATATATATATATATATATATATATATATATATATATATATATATATATATATATATATATATATATATATATATATATATATATATATATATATATATATATATATATATATATATTGTCCTGGGCATGACGTTAAAGTGCATCCGGCAGAGGAAGCTCCTCTATGGGGTTTTGGGGCACTAGGAGGTTAACCCCTTTACTACTGTTACCCCAGGTGGCCCTTGGCAAGGGCCTATTACCTGACTGCCCCCTAGCCAGGGATACGGTGAAGACCTCAACTGCGGAGCAGGTGGAAGACGCTAGATGTAAGAACTACCACAATGGCTGCGATGGCGGATGAAGGCTGCAGCAGAAAAGGGTCCCCAATCATCTTGGACTCCATGCCACTGGACCCTGACCCGGATTTATCAAGGATCGTGTGGTGACTGTCTGTTCACCAGTCTCCCCACGTTAAACAAAGTCACGCACAGGCATCCTTCATAAAGGGATAACCCCCTACCAGGAGGATCGTCATACTCGCTTCGAGTGACCGCCGATGATGATTATATATATATATATATATATATATATATATATATATATATATATATATATATATATATATATATATATATACATATATATATATATATATATATATATATATATATATATATATATATATATATATATATATATATATATATATATATATATATATATATATATACTTGCAGTGTGTATGTAAAACATATTACATATTGTTATGAAGGTGTCTGTTGTAGTTAAAAACTAAATGTGGGATATAAATATATCCATCCATCCATTTTCTACCGCTTATTCCCTTCGGGGTCGCGGGGGGCGCTGGAGCCTATCTCAGCTCAACTGACAAGTCGCCACCTCATCGCAGGGATATAAATATAATGGAAGTATAATTGTTTGTATATAGTATATAATTGGTGCAAAGGTTTAAAATGTGTACAAGGATATTTCACATGCCTTTACTATGTATATAATTGAACAGTATTTATGTTGTGTACAATGTGTATTTATAATATGTTGTGAAAAGGAAATGTCATATTTTTTTTGGAAGCTCATCTCGTACTTGACTTTGTTTATAGGGTTAGGCGCAATAAGTGTTCAACTTCAGCCTAAACCCTTTCGGTCTGCAACATTTGTATTATTTATTTATAAATGTACAACTATTTGTTTATGAATGTACATCTGTTTGTTTATTTTGTTGACCATTGACCGAAGAAATAATAAACTAAACTAAACTGTTACTACATTATTTATATACTTGCAGTGTGTATAGAAAACATTTTGCATATTGTTATGAAGGTGTCTGTTACTACATTATATATATTCTTGCAGTGTGTATATTAAGATTAAAGATTAAAGTACCAATGATTGTCACACACACACTAGATGTGGTGAAACATGTCCTCTGCATTTGTCCCATCCCCTTGGGGAGCAGTGGGCAGCAGCGGCGCCGCGCCCAGGAATCATTTTGGTGATTTAACCCCCAACTCCAACCCTTTGTTGCTGAGTGCCAAGCAGGGAGGTTATGGGTCCCATTTTTATAGTCCTTGGTATGACTCGGCTGGGATTTGAACTCCAACCTACCGATCTCAGGGCGGACACTCTAACCACTAGGCCATTGTACATTTTGTTATGATGGTGTCTGTTACTACTATATATATGTATATATATATATATATATATATATATATATATATAATATATATATATATATATATATATATATATATATATATATATGTATATATATATATATATATATATATATATATATATATATATATATATATATATATATATATATATATATATATATATATATATATATATATATATATATATATATATATATATATATATATATATATATATATATTGTGCGCATGCGTCGATCTAGACGGCCGCTGCTGCAGTTCGCTCCGTCTTTGTCTTTTGTCTTTGTTCTTTGTTTGTTTTGTACTTTTTTTATACCTTTACATTTAGTCTACATTTACTTTTTATCTAGTCGTGCCCTTCTAAAAATGCAGTTTAGAAGTGTTTTGTTCGTCCTACTGACGGTGGGGACGCTACTGAAGAGCTCAGACGGACAACAGTTGAGAGGCTCTTTCATCTACACTAGGGAACAGTTGTTACAACTTTCTTCTTTGCAGTCTCCATTGTTCATTAAACAAATTGCAAAAGATTCACCAACGCAGATGTTCAGAATACTGTGGAATTATGAGATGAAAACAGAGCTATTTTGTATTGTTTTCAATGGTGTACCGATACTTCTGTTTCACTGGCTATGTCAAGCGCATACGTCATCATCCAAAGCCGTTTTCAATCGGAGGTTTAGCGGGAAATTTAAAATTGCACTTTATAAGTTAACCCGGCCGTATTGGCATGTGTTGCAATGTTAAGATTTCATCATTGATAAATAAACTATCAGACTGCGTGGTCGGTAGTAGTGGGTTTCAGTAGGCCTTTAAACCATAACCATCACTAATTATTTTGTCTACAAAGCAATCAGCTACCTGTTGCCATCTACTGACATGGAAGAGTATTACATCTCTAGACAGCACAGGCACTTTATTTGCGGAATATAATTATTGGTTTTCCAAAAATATTTTTTAGACCTATGAAATGAAATTGCATAATTTCCCGTGGCACACCAGATAATATCCACAGTGGTTGAAAAGAACTGGCTTAAAACTCTCATTATCAAAAATGTTTTAACAAAGTAAGAATACATTGTTGAAATACATCATCCCATCCATCCATTTTCTACCGCTTATCCCTTTCGGGGTTGCGGGGGGTGCTGGAGCCTATCTCAGCTACAATCGGGCGGAAGGCGGTGTACACCCTGGACAAGTCGCCACCTCATCGCAGGGCTGAAATACATAATTCGGAGGGTTAAGTAGTGACGGTGGGTTTGGAAGCACACTTCAAGAAAGTCATTTTTGGCGTGATAAATGGGCGAGGCCTCGCCGCCTTGATTTGAGTTGATTTGACTTTGTGCAAAATCAGCAGAATGACGACCTGCAATCAAGTCACACTCTCACACTCGTGTTGATGTCTATTGATTTTAGAGCACGCCGACACGCTCTTCATGTTAATAATTACAGGAACACATTTACACCATACTGAGCATTGAATCACATCAGCAGTGTACAAAACGAGTTATTTTCTGGCGCATCTAAAAATAAATTATAACGCATCAGCAATTAAAACATATACCGTAAATTTCTCTGCTTGGCTTATGCAACTTCCGGTCAATAAAGTTTGATTCAAAGTACACACTTCTAAAAAATATATTAACTGCCCTGACCACATGATTGCGACAAATACACATGTAACAATGTTAATTAAGCATGACACACTGTAACAACAAGAGTTTACAACTTTTAGTTTTAACGGAACATCTACTGTCAACAACTTGTGATCTGAATGGCGATCGCAACTTTCTCTAAACTCTATGTGTTCTCAAATTCATCCGCTAACGGTCCCGTTGAGTATCCAATCACAGGACGCGAAATGTCACATTCAACGTGAGGCCATCTAGAAGTCCTTACTGACAACAATTCGTGATCTGATTGGCTATCGCAACTGTATGTATGTATGTATGTATGTGCCCGTTCACTTACAGTGCACGGACGTCAGCATTGTTGATTCTGAAGGCGTCTGGCAGATTTGGTACAGCATGGCAACATAAGCTAGCTGAATTCTGATTGGATACAAACTAACACTAAAACAACAGCACTGGAAGGAGCAAAGAGAATATGAATAATTTTAGATATTTAGGGAAAGTAAATAAAAAAACATGTTTTTCTTTAAATATGATCATGATTTTTGGTTATGTTAGTGCAGCAGAGAAGGCCTTGCTGGCCCTGACGGCCCACCACTGACATATATACATATATGTGTGTGTGTGTGTGTGTGTGTGTGTGTGTGTGTGTGTGTGTGTGTGTGTGTGTGTGTGTGTGTGTGTGTGTGTGTGTGTGTGTGTGTGTGTGTGTGTGTGTGTGTGTGTGTGTGTGTGTGTGTGTGTGTGTGTGTGAGTGTGTGTGTGTGTGTGTGTGTGTGTGTAGAACCAAGCGATGGAAAAGCAGAATGCGTAAGTCTTTCCTCGCCAGTACATAGCCTCTCCATCTCCAAGACCTTTGCTGTGCCTCCTCGTGGCAGTCCCCGGTAACTGTGTGCCTCAGGCCTCAGGCCTCAGGCTAAACAGCATGAGATCCCCCGGGAGTGGATAGCTTAGCCTCCATCCAGGCTACCACCATCCGACTGACCAGTGCCTACTGGCTAACCTCTTGGTTATAGGCTACAGCTGCCGGGCCATCCCTTTATGCGGTCGAAAACAAACGTACAAGAGAAACAAAATTCCCTTCACAATAGCGTCATGGAACATCCGCACACTTTTGGATGTGCGTGATCTCTCCTGCCGCCCGCAGCGAAGAACAGCACTCGTTGCACATGAACTAAACCGATACGGCATTGACATAGCCGCCCTGAGCGAAACCCGCTTACATGGGGAAGACTCAATCACGGAAGCGGGAGAAGGCTGCACCTTCTTCTGGAAGGGTCATCCAGAAGGCTCCCGTCGTCTACATGGAGTGGGTTTTTCCGCCAGGACAAGCCTGCTTCACAAGATCCCAGAGTCTCCAGTGGGTATAAGCGAAAGGCTCATGACGTGGCGTGTACCACTCACCAAAAATCGCCATGTCACCCTTATCAGCGCCTAAGCCCCAACCCTGGATGCAGACCTCGAGAGCAAGAACACATTCTATGCATCACTAAACTCCGCCATAGAGGGAACACCTCCCACCGACAAGCTCATACTCCTCTGGGATTTTAACGCAAGGGTGGGCTCTGACAGTGGGCTCTGGACCGGAACACTTGGTCAGCACGGGGTTGGTAGGCTTAATGATAATGGGCTCCGCCTCCTTACACTCTGCTCTGAACATCAGTTGATCATCACCAGCACCCTTTTCCAGCTCAAGGATAAATTCAAGACCTCCTGGCAACATCCTCGCTCCAAACATTGGCACCTCCTCGACTATATTACCACCCGCCGTAGAGACAGGAAGGAGGTCCTAATCTCCAGAGCGATGCGTGGAGCGGACTGCTGGACTGACCATTGAATGATCAGAGCCAAATTTCAGATGGAAGTCCGCCCCCAACTGAAGAAAACACCAGCAAACAAGAGACTCAACTGTGAAGCACTCAAATCCAAGCACTCTGTAGACCAACTCAGAGCACAGCTAGCAGAAAATGTGTCTGCAATCCCTGATACCCACCTGTACCTTGATATCAACACCTGCTGGAACTCCCTGAGGACTGCCATCCATCAGGCAACAGAGGAACCCCTTGGGTACACCAGGCGTAAACATCACGACTGGTTTGACAACAGTGCACCGGATATCCATAAACTTCTCCAGGCAAAACACAAAGCCCATGCTGCTTTCCTGGCCAACCCACAATCCATCACACTAAAGACTCTACTCTCCTCCATAAGAGCCGAAGTCCAACGTATCCTCAGAGCCATGAAAAATGACTGGCGGATCAAAAAAAACAGCGAGATCCAATTCTATGCTGACACCAACAATTCCCATGGATTTTATGATGCCATCAAATCCATATATGGTCCACAGAGAAAAAACATAACCCCAGTCAGATCGGCAGAGGGAGTCACCCTCTATAACATGGGTGTCAAACTCTGGCCCGCGGGCCAAATTTGGCCCGCCGTGTAATTTCATTTGGCCCTTGAGGCAATATCAAATTAACATTAGAGTTGGCCCGCCGGTATTATACAGCGGCTGTAACACCGCATTCACCGCTAATTTCTCATACTTGCCAAGACTCCCGAATTTCAGACCCCCTCCCGAAAATCTCCCAGGACAACCATTTTCCCAAATTTCTCCCGATTTCCACCCGGACAACAATATTGGGGGCGTGCCTTAAAGGCACTGCCTTTAGCGTCCTCTACAACCTGTCGCCACGTCCTCTTTTCCTCCATACAAACAGCGTGCCGGCCCAGTCACATAATATATGCGGCTTTCACACACACACAAGTGAATGCCAAGCATCCTTGGTCAACAGCCATACAGGTCACACTGAGGGTAGCCGTATAAACAACTTTAACACTGTTACAAATATGCGCCACACTGTGAACCCACACCAAACAAGAATGACAAACACATTTCGGGAGAACATCTGCACCGTAACAAAACATAAACACAACAGAACAAATACCCAAAACCCCTTGCAGCACTAACTCTTCCGGGACGCTACAATATACACCCCCGCTACCACCAAATGTTGATATTTACGTCAGAAGGCTGCAAATAGAAAAGAGGCATTCAATTTTTTATTTAAATGTTATTTAACATACCATTGATGTTTTTTCGTTTGTTTTTTGAAAGTAGATTTTGCACTTTTAAGTTATATAAGCGTTGCTTGTTCCATATTCAGTGTTAAAGCAAATCAGTGTAGCAAACTGAGCAATAATAACGTTTTATTCATGCACTTTCTCTTGCTACTTCAAGGCTTGAATCTTTGATTCCTTCATTATTGTTATTTTATTTTCAAATGTATTATCAGCCTGTGGAAAAAGTTTATTTTGATATTTACCTCAGAAGGCTGCAAATAGAAAAGAGGCATTCAATTTTTATTTAAATTGTATTTGATATGCCATTGATATTTTTTTATTATTATTATTATTTGAAACTCGATTTTGCATGTCACTATAAAGTTATATAAGCCTTGCTTGTTCAATATTCAATGCAAAACTTGTTTGGGTCCCTATTAAAAGGTTAATTTGTTCAACCTTGGCCCGCGGCTTTGTTCAGTTTTACATTTTGGCCCACTCTGTATTTGAGTTTGACACCCTTGCTCTATAAGGACACACCCCAGATCCTAAATAGATGGGCTGAACATTTCAACACTCTCCTTAACTCTGAAAATACCTCTGACCAGGACATTTTCACCAATTTCCCAACCACTCCCCTGTCGTCCACCTGGACTCCTCGCCTACCTTTGCTAAGGTTCGAAAAGCCATCATGGGCCTAAAAAACAACAAAAGCCCACGCC
>NC_084733.1:62065765-62088265 GCF_033978785.1 Entelurus aequoreus | reverse complement strand
TGGGATGCCCTCTCCAAGATCGGATGCCCAGACAAGTATCTGAAGATCTTGCGTCTGTTGCACGACGACATGAGCGCAACGGTAGTTGGAAATGGCGGCTCTGAGACGGCTCCCTTCAAAGTTGACACTGGTGTCAAGCAGGGCTGCATTATCGCACCAACCCTGTTTGCCATCTTCATCTCAGCCATACTTCACCTCACCAGTAAAAACCTATCTGAGGGAGTCCAGTTCATATACAGGACAGACGGCGGCCTCTTCAACCTGAGTAGGTTCAGGGCAAAAAGCAAGGTGCTTACATCCTCCATTACCAATGCTCTAGTTGCTCATTCTGAGTTGGACCTCCAGAACATCTTGGATGCTTTTGCCAAAGCGTACCGACTCCTGGGACTTGACATCAACATAAAGAAGACTCAGATCCTGTACCAACCAGCCCCTGACACACCCTCCCAGCCCCCCACAATTTATGTGGACAACAACATCTTAGAAAACGTGGAACATTTCGCTTATCTTGTCAGTCTTCTTTCAACGAGAGCTGTCATCGATGCCAAGATCCACCACTGCATAGGTTGTGCCAGCGCAGCTTTTGCTAAGCTCAGGAAAATAGCTTTTGAGAATCGGGTCATCCAGACCAACATCAAGCTTCTTGTCTATCAAGCTGTAGTTCTGCCCACTCTGCTCTACGGGGCTGATAGCTGGACCACCTACAGCAGACACCTGAAGGCTCTGGAGCAGTACCACCAGCGATGTCTCCGCAAGATCCTCAGGATCAGCTGGGAAGATAGGCGAACCAACATTAGTGTTCTGAAGTAAGCTAACATGCCCAACATCACTACAACTGTCATTCGGCACCAGCTGTGATGGACAGGCCATGTAATACGCATGCCAGACAGTAGCCTTCCGAAACAGATGTTGGACGAACAATTGACGGAAGGACAACACACCCAAGGGGGGCAGAAGAAGCGGTATAAAGATAACCTCAAAATCCACCTGAGGAAATGCCCCTTCAACCTCAACACCTGGGAGGAGGCTGCCCACCAGAGGGATTTGTGGAACAGGATGGTCCATGAAGGCACAGCACAATTAGAAAACGACCCCACCGTGCTGCAGAAACCAAGAGGCAACAAAGGAAGGAGAGATCTCTCTAGGTCGTCCTCAGAAGAGCCTTCCATCATTGCTTCCAGTCATCCCGATACTCCATACATTTGGCCAGTTCCTTGGTACTCTGAGCTCCTGCATCCTTCTTGAGTATGTCCACGTATGTTAGTGTGGGACGTCCTCTTGACCGATGCCCATGTGTTGGTTCCCACAGCACCAATTTGCTGGCTGGCAGCTCCTGATCCCTTTGGCAGTGTCCTGCTAGTCTCATTCTCCTTACAGCAATCTTCTCGCTCACCCTTGGTATTCCCTTGTAGAGGATTCTGTTGGTTACGTGCGCACTCTTGTTGATGTTATGCACTGCACGCAGCATCCTGGTGTAGCAACCATCCAGAGACTTCTCCAGGGTTGGCTTCAGGGTCCAGCATTCGCTGCCATAGAGGAGAACGGACTCAAATGTCGCGTAGAAGAAGGAGAGATCAACTACCAAAACAGCTCCTCAGACCACCACCACAACCACCACTACTACCACGACAATCACATACATATGCCCCCACTGCAATAGAGTCTGTGGATCACGGATTGGCCTCTACAGCCACCTGAGGACCCACAGATGACCAGAACCACCAACAGGAGGACAGGGGTTAGTGCATCTGCCTCAAAATACGAAGGCCCTGAGCAGTCCTGGGTTCAATCCCGGGCTCGGGATCTTTCTGTGTGGAGTTTGCATGTTCTCCCCGTCACTGCGTGGGTTCCCTCCGGGTACTCCGGCTTCCTCCCACCTCCAAAGACATGCACCTGGGGATAAGTTGATTGGCAACACTAAATTGGCCCTAGTGTGTGAAGGTGACTGTGAATGTTGTCTGTCTATATGTGTTGGCTCTGCAATGAGGTGGCAACTTGTCCAGGGTGTACCCCGCCTTCTGCCCAAATGCAGCTGAGATAGGCTCCATTACCCCCCGCTACCCCAAAAGGGACAAGCGGTAGAAAATGGATGGATGGATGGACATATAAATATATATATATATAATAGTTTTAAGTCACATTTATTAACTATCTTACAAGTGTAAAAATAAGTGAAGCACTGTGTAATACTAACATATAGAAACAAAATGAAGAATTAAAATTGATCTGTTCCAGGGTCAAACTGTGACCATTATTGGTTATGTGTCAGTCAATTTATAACACTGAGTGTCAGCTAAGTGCAAAATGAAGCGAAACAGTTGTAACAGACACATTTTTTTTATTTTGCTGACAAGTTTTAATTTATTTTATTTTTTTTTTTTTTTCCAAGATGGCGCCGCTGTTGTGGCTGCTGTTGGCAGGAGCTCTGTGCTCTTGTGTCATCCTTTTGAGATCCTGATATTTCCCTCTTGTTTTCATGTGTCATTATATATATTTTTTTTGGCCTTTTGGTTCGAGACCCTTTGGGACTGTGCGACAAGGGGTGGCACTTTCGTGACTTCTGCTGTGCTTTTTTGTGGACTTCTGGATCTGCCTCCCGGGAGCCTTTTGGCCATGGAAACCAGCTGCTGGGTCTCTGCCACACCAGAGTCCGTTTGGAGAGACTGGAGGAGATGCGGATGAAGAGACAGGGCTGCGGAGCTAGAACTGAGCGCCGGGACGGACAGGCTTTACAGTGTCTTGGCTGAATGAGCAGGTATCGGAACCCTCGGGTTCTTTGGACGTATCCTCGCTCATCCATGCGGACTGGACACTGGCCGAGAGTTGGTGGGCGGCCGAGAGTGGAGTCGGCTCTCTTGGTTGCTTTGTTGGGTCAGCTCCTGTCTCTGGCCATGCTCCCTCCACCCCAGCAGACGATGGCGTGAAACACCACAGTGTATATGTTTCTTTTACTTTTTATTCATAGCTGTATGCAGAAGTGGCTGGTTGCATCAGCTCTGCTCTTTTAATGTCTTTAAAGGCCTACTGAATTTTTTTATTTTTATTTAAACGGGGATAGCAGATCTATTCTATGTGTCATACTTGATCATTTTGCAATATTGCCATATTTTTGCTGAAAGGATTTAGTATAGAACAACAACGATAAAGATCGCAACTTTTGGTATCTGATAAAAAAAAAGGCTTGCCCCTACCGGAAGTAGCGTGACGTAGTCAATTGAACATATACGCAAAGCTCCCTATTGTTTACAATGATGGCCGCCAGAAGTGAGAGAGATTCGGACCGAGAAAGCGACGATTTCCCCATTAATTTGAGCGAGGATGAAAGATTTGTGGATGAGGAAAGTGCAAGTGAAGGACTAGTGGGGAGTGGAAGCAATTCAGATAGGGAAGATGCTGTGAGAGCCGGGGGTGACCTGATATTCAGCTGGGAATGACTAAAACAGTAAATAAACACAAGACATATATATACTCTATTAGCCACAACACAACCAGGCTTATATTTAATATGCCACAAATTAATCCCGCATAAAAACACCTAGGTGTTTGTTGTGCTAGCTCCTAGCTACTAGCTCGAGCTAGTTATAGCTCGAGCGGGTAATATGGACGGGATCCCGTATATATAACCCGCCAATACAATTCAAACACCTGCACAACACAACACTCACTCAGCCCAAAGGACCGTTCACCTAACCCAAGGTTCATAAAGCTTATATATTTAACCAAAGTTACGTACATGACACGCACGTACGGGCAAGCGATCAAATGTTTGGAAGCGCGCGGGTGGGACCTGATATTCAGCTGGGAATGACTACAACAGTAAATAAACACAAGACATATATATACTCTATTAGCCACAACACAACCAGGCTTATATTTAATATGCCACAAATTAATCCCGCATAACAAACACCTAGGTGTTTGTAATGCTAGCTCCTAGCTCCTAGCTACTAGCTCGAGCTAGTTATAGCAAGCGATCAAATGTTTGGAAGCGTACTTACGGTATCGCGTCTGCGTCTGTTAACAAAGTCAAAGTCCTCCTGGTAAGAGTCTCTGTTGTCCGAGTTCTTCGATCTTGACTGCATCTTTCGGGAATGTAAACAATGAAACACCGACTGTGTTGTGTTGCTGACTTCCCTCGCAAAATACTCCGCTTCGCACCGACTTTCTTCTTTGCTTGCTCAGCTTCTTTCTCCATAATGCAATGAACAAATTGCAACAGATTCACCAACACAGATGTCCAGAATACTGTGGAATAATGACATGAAAACAGAGCTATTTCGTATTGGCTTCAATGGGGAAGCCATACCTCTGTTAAACTGGCTACGTCACGTGCATATGTCATCCTCCAAAGGCGTTTTGAACCGGAAATTCCCCAGGAAATTTAAAATTGCACTTTATAAGTTAACCCGGCCGTATTGGCATGTGTTGCAATGTTAAGATTTCATCATTGATATATAAACTATCAGACTGCGTGGTCGGTAGTAGTGGGTTTCAGTAGGCCTTTAATGTCCTATGTGCTCTTTGATGTTTGATGTTTGATGTTTGATGTTTCCCTCTTACACACATGTAAGAGGGAAACATCTTGTTCTGTCTCCCTGTAACGTTTGTCTGATCTTGAATGGGATTGTGCTGGAGAAAAATTTAATTTCCCCTCAGGGATTAATAAAGTATTTCTGATTCTGATTCTGATTCTGATTATGAATTAGCTTATGATGACAGCGGGGTCTTACTGCTTTCAACGTGAGTTACTTCACGTAACTTCCTATCTGTGTTCTTCTTCCCTTTACGTCCATCCTTTGATGCGTAGACAGGGAAAATCCATCATCTGTAAATGGAAGAAGTTTGAACTCTTCCTGGTCAATGCTGGGAATACTTATGCACTTGTGCTTCTTAGTTTTAATGAATTAGCACAAAAAAAACTACTTTTCACAGTCTTTATGGGGTATTGTGTGTAGAATTTTGAGGGCAAAATTGTGTTCCATTTTGCAACAAGGCAGTGAACACTCTATAAACGCACTGTCAAACAAAACAAAGGCAACATTTCAAACGACGTAAAGTAAGTTCTGTAATTATAGCATCACATGTACTTTTGCTGCGTCTTTCCAAATCAAAATGACTCCCTTCCTTCTTTCTTTTTTTCTACACGGCAACAGCGGTCGCCACTTTGGCCGGTGGCTTAGCTGCAAAATGAGGAATAGCTGCCCTACTCCACACACACACACATACTTGAAAGTAAATAAAGCCTGAAGTTGTACACGTCTGCAGTATGGGGAGGTCAGGAGATGTTTATCATGCAGCATGGAGCCATACATTAAATGTGTAATGATAGCTCAGCTCTGTGCTCCAAATAGACTTCCTGCTTGCTTTTTTTCTGCCTCCTTCCAATGAACGTTGTCCACATGAAAAACAACCACACACATAAACACGGATATATGATGACATATAATCTACGTGTATTGTGACTTTGTCTTGTGTTTTTGTGTCTGCACAGGATCCTGCTCGCTGACCATTACCGTCACTGTGGACAGAATACAATAACACGAGGTATGGCACACGCACACAGACCCTCGCCAAGGTACTCTGTAATCCCTTTCAAAGGGGTTTGTAGAAACCTGAATAGTACTAAATGTTTCAATATTTCCTATATAAATAATGTACATGGAAATGACAGCCAAAATATGAACACCATTTTTTTAAATTGAGATTAAATGTAGTATCCAAACTGCGGCATATGGCACAATTTCAATGAACAATGGTGGGAAGAGGAGTATTCATAATCAAATACAAACAGTCAGAGGTCTAATAGCTGCCATCTTGCCGCCATCTGTGGCCAACAAAATTACCTTAACCAGTATTTTTACTTGCTAGAAAATCAGCACATCAATTACTTGTATGCCCCAATCCAAACAACCTTCCCTAGTCATGGTGCAGAAAGAAAGAAAAACATCAACTGGCACAAAAAGTCAACAGACACAACCTGATAGCTGCCATCTTGCCGCCATCTGGTGGCCGACAAAATTACTTTAATCATTGTTTTACTTGGAAGAAAAACAGCACAGCAATTACTTATATGACCCAATCCAAACAAACTTCCATAGTCATGGTGCAGAAAAAAAAAAAAATTAACCGGCACAAAAAGTCAACAAACACGACCTGCTCACTAAACTTTGTGAATATTATAAAAAAAAACATCCATGTGTGTATATATATATATATATATATATATATATATATATATATATATATATATATATATATATATATATATATATATATATATATATATATATATATATATATATGTGTGTGTGTATATATATATATTTATCCATCCATCCATCCATTTTCTACCGTTTATTCCCTTCGGGGTCGTGGGGGGCGCTGGAGCCTATCTCAGCTACAATCAGGCAGAAGCCGGGATATATATATATATATATATATATATATATATATATATATATATATATATATATATATATATATATATATATATATATATATATATGTTTACATTTATATATATGTACATATTTATAGGGGTGTAAGGGGTGTTTAGATGGGGTAGTACCTCTGGTGGGGGACAGGTAGTGCTCTCTAGGGGGTAGTTCGTCCACCTTTGGTCCCCACGTGTCACTCACCTCTCACCAGTGGCTACACAAAGTTGTAGCGTGCACAGCAGCCACACCCCGGGCAATGGCTTCGACTGGCCAGCAAAACCTGGTGAGGGTAGCCGACGAGTCCCAAACCCTCGGTGGTCTAGGTATTGTGAAGAATGTATATATATATATATACAGTATATGCAAGAGTTATTTCTTTCTATTCATAGTCATATTTGAAAACAGCTAGTGTTTTTCCATTTGTTCTCTTTCTATTTGTCCGCAAGTAAACTGTGTGTGTTACCATGAAGACTTGGAATGTAGGACTTGGAGTACTCCCTTATATCTTATCTGCAGTAGAACAATGAGGCCATGTTCCTTCCCTGAGAAATGGGGGCTTTCTTTCTGTGTAAGAAGGAGGCTCTTCCGTATGAGTGTTAGAACAACTTAGGAAGCTGGTATGAATGTATTAGTCTAGGTTGTTCTCCTGAAATTTCAGTAAAACTTGATGATATTCCTATTCTGTCCTGGTGATCCTTCTTACTCAGCTTATACACTACCGTTCAAAAGTTTGGGGTCACATTGAAATGTCCTTATTTTTGAAGGAAAAGCACTGTACTTTTCAATGAAGATAACTTTAAACTAGTCTTAACTTTAAAGAAATACACTCTATACATTGCTAATGTGGTAAATGACTATTCTAGCTACAAATGTCTGGTTTTTGGTGCAATATCTACATAGGTGTATAGAGGCCCATTTCCAGCAACTATCACTCCAGTGTTCTAATGGTACAATGTGTTTGCTCATTGGCTCAGAAGGTTAATTGATGATTAGAAAACCCTTGTGCAATCATGTTCACACATCTGAAAACAGTTTAGCTCGTTACAGAAGGTACAAAACTGACCTTCCTTTGAGCAGATTGAGTTTCTGGAGCATCACATTTGTGGGGTCAATTAAACGCTCAAAATGGCCAGAAAAAGAGAACTTTCATCTGAAACTCGACAGTCTATTCTTGTTCTTAGAAATGAAGGCTATTCCACAAAATTGTTTGGGTGACCCCAAACTTTTGAACGGTAGTGTATGTCATACAAAAAAATTTGGGATTGACCAGTAACTTAGATTCCCTTGGAGGAAGAACTGGTCCGACGCAACAGTATGTCTACCTACGCGCGTGAAGACTGGGTTCGGCGGACGGCGCGGATGAACCGACAGCTGGTCAACGGGCAAGAGGGCAATTCTCAGCATAGCGTTGTGGAACGCTAAGGGCATAACAAGACACATTAGACATCAAGAGAAGTGTTAGGAGCAGAACTCCGACCTGTTCTCCACCTATGTCGACCTGACCAAGGCCTTTGACACCGTCAGCAGAGAGGGTCTGTGGAAAATTATGGCAAAATATGGTTGCCCAAGGAAATTCATCGCTTTGGTGACGCAGTTCCACGAGGGCATGCAGGTTAGAGTCCAGGACAGCGGAGAATCCTCTGACCCATTCCCAGTTACAAACAGGGTCAAGCAAGGCTGTGTCTTGGCGCCAACACTGTTCAGCCTCATGTTTTTACGCCATGCTCACAGACGCTTTCAGAGACGAGGATGTTAGTGTCAACCTGAGGTACCACACAGATGGCAAACTGTTAAAACTTCGGAGGCTCCAAGCAAAAACCAAAGTTATGACAGACATCATCAGAGAATTGCTGTTCGCTGATGACTGTGCCTCACCGCTGTCTCAGAAGCTGACATGCAACGCAGCGTTGACATGTTCTCCAGCGCCTGCACAAACTTTTGGTCTTACGATCAGCACAAAGAAGACTGACGTCCTTCATCAGCCCGCGCCTGGAAAGCCTTACGTTGAGCCCAACATCACTGTCAACGGCCAGAGACTCAACACAGTGAACCGCTTCACCTACCCTGGCAGCACACTGTCTCAGAATGTTACCATCGATGACGAAGTGAACACCCATATAGCCAGAGCCACCTCCACTTTCCGCAGACTGTATCCGAATGTCTGGAACCGAAGAGGCATTAACTGAAAGTGTACGGGTCAGTGGTGCTCCCTATGCTGCTCTATACAAGCGAGACATGGACAGTGTACCAAAAGCATGCCAGGAAGCTAAATCACTTCCACACAACAAGTCTCAGGAATATCTTCGGCATCAAGTGACAGGACAAAGTCCCAGATACAGAAGTGGGTAGAAGAAACGCTTCAAAGATACACTCAAAGTTTTACTGGAAGCGTTTGCCATCAACCCAGACACTTGGGTATAATCCGCAATGGATCGAGCCACTTGCCACTCTTCCATCCACAAAGGCACCAAGATGTGCAGGCAAACAGGACCACCACCGCAGAAAAGAAAAGGCAAGCCCGAAAAGCCCACGCTATCAATCCTCCTGGAGACGTCCCACTCGTGTGTCCCACATACTTCCATCCATCCGTTTTCTACCGCTTGTCCCTTTCGGGGTGGCGGGGGGTGCTGGAGCCTATCTCAGCTGCATTGTTTGTCATAAAAAAAATTCATGAAGTTTGGTTCTTTTATGAATTTATTATGGGTCTACTGAAAATATGACCAAATCTGCTGGGTCAAAAGTATACATACAGCAACATACATTATCAATTTTAGTGATGTAGAAAAGTTACAATCAAATCAAATTAGTTTCATGGCATGGTCTCTTAACTTCGTGTGAGTGATTATGAATGACGACACCTGTTGACTTCTCTGAGCCCATTTAAATAGGGCTCATGTGATGCAGTCATTCGACTCGGTTACAAACGTGACAATGGGAAAGTAAAAGAAACTCAGCACGGATCTGAGAAAAGGAATCATTGACTTGAACAAGTCAGGAAAGTCACTTGGAGCCATTTCAAACCAGCTTAAGGTCCCAAGAGCAACTGTGCAGGCAGTCGTTCGTAAGTATAAAGTGCATGGCACAGTTTAGTCACTGCCACGATCAGGAAGAAAATGCAAGCTATCACCTGCTGCTGAGAGAAAATTGGTCAGGATAATCAAGAGTCAACCGAAAACGATCAAAAAGCAGGTCTGCAATGAATTGGAAGATGCTGGAACACAGATGTCAGTGTCCACAGTCAAGCGTGTTTTGCATCGCCATGGACTGAGAGGGTACCATGCAAGAAGGAAGCCCTTGCTTCATAAGCGAGACCTTAAGGCTCGTCTAAAGTTTGCTGCTGATCACATTGACAAAGATAAGACCTCCTGGAGGAAAGTTCTGTGGTCAGATGGAAAAAAATTTAGCTGTTTGGCCACAATACCCAGCAATATGTTTGGAGGAGAAAAGGTGAAGCCTTTAATCCCAGGAACACCATGCCTACCGTCAAGCATGGTGGTGGTAGTATTATGCTCTGTGTCTATTTTGCTGCCAATGGAACTGGTGCTTTACAGAGAGTAAATGGGACAATGAAAAAGGAGGATTACCCCCAAATTCTTCAGGACAATCTAAAATCATCAGCAAGGAGGTTGTGTCTTGGGCGCAGTAGGGTGTTCCAACAGGACAATAACCCCAAACACACGTCAAAAGTGGTAAAGGAATGGCTAAATCAGGCTAGAATTAAGGTTTTAGAATGGCCTTCCCAAAGTCCTGACTTAAACCCCATTGGGAACATGTGGAAAATGCTAAAGAAACAAGTGCATGTAAGAAAAACAACAAATTTAGCTGAACTGCACCAATTTTGTCAACAGAAATTCAACCAGCAGCTTGCCAGAAGCTTGTGGATGGCTACCAAAAGCACCTTATTGCAGTGAAACTTGCCAAGGGACATGTAACCAAATATTAACATTGCCGTATGTATACTTTTGACCCAGCAGATTTGGTCATATTTTCAGTGGACCCCTAATAAATTCATAAAAGAACCAAACTTCATGAATGTTTTTTGTGACCAACAAGTATGTGCTCCAATCACTATCACAAAAAAATAAGCGTTGTAGAAATTATTGGAAACTCAAGACAGCCATGACATTATGTTCTTTACAAGTGTACTTTTGACCATGACTGTGTAAATATATATATAAATATGTATGTGTATATATTTATATAAGCATATATTTATACATTTGTGTATATATATATGTATATGTATATATACATATATATACATATATACGTATATATGTGTATATGTGTATATATATATATATATATATATATATATATATATATGTATTTATATATGTATATATGTGTGTATATGTATGCATATATATATATATATATATATATATATATATATATATATGTCTATGTATACATATATATATGTGCATGTATATATATATATATGTGCATGTATATATATATATATACATATATATATATGTATATATATATTATATATATATATATATATATATATATATTCATATATATATAATACATATATTTATATATATATATATATATATATATATATATATATATATATATATATATATATATATATATATATATATATATATATTCATATATATATAATACATATATTTATATATATATATATATATATATATATATATATATATATATATATATATATATATATATATATATATATATATATATATATATATATATATATATATATATATATAAAAACTGTTTTACGCTAGCTTTTTAATCTAAATGTGTATGTTTACACCAAAAAATTGTGAATTTAATACTTAGAAATATGCTTACGTGTCCTATGTCATCATGCTAAAGTTAGTATGCTAACATTTTATCTGTTTAAACAAAAAATACTTGATTTTGATACTTGGCGCCATCTTGAAGTTAATGTTTGTTATATTAGCATGTTAACATTAGCATGCAGAGGTTCAGGGCACAAATAGCAGGCCCATTAAAAATTTCCGTGGGAGATTTTTATATATGAAATATATATATTTATTTTTTATTCTTTTTATAAAAAATGCTTTTCAAATGCTATTCACATTTTAATTGTAAGGATTCCAACAAACATCAAAGTCCTCTTGTTATTCTCCACAGCGCCGCCTGCTGGTATGTGCATGAAATGCACCAGAGACCTTCCATCCAGGGAGATATCCTCTTTGATTGATTGATTGATTGATTGAGACTTTTATTAGTAGGTTGCACAGTGAAGTACATATTCAATCAATCAATCAATGTTTATTTATATAGCCCTAAATCACAAGTGTCTCAAAGGGCTGCACAAGCCACAACGACATCCTCTGTACAGAGCCCACATACGGGCAAGGAAAAACTCACCCCAGTGGGACGTCGATGTGAATGACTATGAGAAATCTTGGAGAGGACCGCATATGTGGGTAACCCCCCCCTCTAGCGGAGACTGAAAGCAATGGATGTCGAGTGGGTCTGACATAATATTGTGAAAGTCCAGTCCACAGTGGATCCAACACATCAGCGAGAGTCCAGTCCATAGTGGGGCCAGCAGGAAACCGTCCCGAGCGGAGACGGGTCAGCAGCGCAGAGATGTCCCCAACCGATGCACAGGCTAGCAGTCCACCCGGGGTCTCGACTCTGGACAGCAAGCACTTCGTCCATGGGCACCGGACCTGTGCAACCCCCCCTCCCAAGGAAGAGGGGAGCAGAGGAGAGAAGAAAAGAAACGGCAGATCAACTGGTCTAAAAAGGGGGTCTATTTAAAGGCTAGAGTATACAAATGAGTTTTAAGATGGGACTTAAATGCTTCTACTGAGGTAGCATCTCTAACTGTTACCGGGAGGGCATTCCATAGTACTGGAGCCCGAACAGAAAACGCTCTATAGCCCGCAGACTTTTTTTTGGCTCTGGGAATCACTAATAAACCGGAGTTCTGTGAACGCAGATTTCTTGTCGGGACATATGGTACAATACAATCGGCGAGATAGGCTGGAGCTAAACCGTGTAGTATTTTATACGTAAGTAGTAAAACCTTAAAGTCGCATCTTAAGTGCACAGGAAGCCAGTGCAGGTGAGCCAGTATAGGCGTAATATGATCAAACTTTCTTGTTTTTGTCAAAAGTCTAGCAGCCGCATTTTGTACCAACTGTAGTCTTTTAATGCTAGACATAGGGAGACCCGAAAATAATACGTTACAGTAATCGAGACGAGACGTAACGAACGCATGAATAATGATCTCAGCGTCGCTTGTGGACAAGATGGAACGAATTTTAGCGATATTACGGAGATGAAAGAAGGCTGTTTTAGTAACACTCTTAATGTGTGACTCAAACGAGAGAGTTGGGTCGAAGATAATACCCAGATTCTTTACCGAGTCGCCTTGGGTAATTGTTTGGTTGTCAAATGTTAAGGTGGTATTATTAAATAGATGTCGGTGTCTAGCAGGACCGATAATCAGCATTTCCGTTTTCTTAGCGTTGAGTTGCAAAAAGTTAGCGGACATCCATTGTTTAATTTCATTAAGACACGCCTCCAGCTGACTACAATCCGGCGTGTTGGTCAGCTTTAGGGGCATGTAGAGTTGGGTGTCATCAGCATAACAGTGAAATTATTAAAATAATAAATTAAAGTAATATTATTAAATATTCCGTACAATTGACCACTAAATGGTAACACCCGAATAAGTTTTTCAACTTGTTTAAGTCGGGGTGCACTTAAATTGATTCATGATACGGATATATACTATCAGATATATACTATCATCATAATACAGTCATTACACAAGATAATCACATTGAATTATTTACATTATTTACAATCAGGGGTGTGGAGGAGGGGGGGTAGGATATGGACAGCAAGTAGTGGACATAGAGAGAGAGAGAGAGAGAGAGAGAGAGAGAGAGAGAGAGAGAGAGAGAGAGAGAGAGAGAGAGAGAGAGAGACCTTTTATCCAATCCAATCCACTTTATTTATATAGCACATTTACACAACAAGAATGTTTACAAAGTGCTGCACAGCCATGTTAAAAACAATATTAAAACAAAATTAAAAACAATATTAAAAGCAATATTAATAATAATATTATGCTACACCAATGACTAAATAAAAACAAAGAATAAATGAATAAAAAACCAATACAGAAACAATATAAAAAATAAATATGATTAAAAACGATTTTAAAGGGTAAAACCAATTAAAACAGTAAAATAGACATCAAAATGTATTAAAAAAAAACACAGAGGACAGCAGAGGACAGAAGACCACACAACTCACGTAGTGTTAAAAATTAACACGAGACTTAAAACACTCCACTGTGGAAGCAGTTTGAACATGGAGGGGCAGAGTGTTCCAGAGCTTAGGGCCGACCACAGAGAAGGCCCTGTCTCCCCTGGTTTTAAGTCTCGTCCTGGGCACCACGAGCTGGAGCTGGCTCTCGGACCTCAGAGCGCGCGCAGGAGTGTAAATTTGGATGAGGTCCGAGATATACTGAGGTGCAAGTCCATGTAAAGCTTTAAAAACAAACAGCAAGGATTTAAAATCAATTCTAAAATGAACAGGGAGCCAGTGCAACCTCCGAAGAATTGGGGTTATATGCTCGCGTTTCCTGGCCCCTGTTAAAAGTTGTGATGGACTAACTGCAACCTGGAGAGAGCTTTTTGGCTAATGCCAGCATAAAGTGCATTGCAGTAGTCCAGGCGACTTGAAATAAAAGCATGCACGACTTGTTCAAAAAAGTTAAAAGATAAAAATGGTTTTACCTTTGCTAAAAGACGAAGATGATAAAAACACGATTTTAAAACGCCATTGACTTGTTTGTCAAATTTAAAATCTCTGTCTAAAGTGACGCCAAGGCTGGTGACTTTGGGACGCACATAATTTTGCAATGGTCTCAAGTCAGTGAGGGCCGGACCAAAAACTTAAATTTCCGTTTTTCCCTCATTCATTATTAAAAAATTCTGGGCTAACCAAGCCTTGACATCACATAGACCAGGGGTCGGCAACCCGCGGCTCCGGAGCCGCATGCGGCTCCTTGACCACTCTGATGCGGCTCAGCTACATACATGCCGACCCCCCCGATTTTCCCAGGAGATTTATGGATCTCAGTGTCCCTCATAGATTACTCCCAGGGAAAAAATAATCCTATTTACACTCTAATTACTAAATAAAGGGCGTGCCCTAATTGCACTGCAGTAATTGTCCTCTATAGCATTTACATACAGCGTGCCAGTCCAGCCACATGTTGCATGTTGTTATTACTTGCACACACAGGAGACAGCAAAGCATACTTACTCATCAGCCACACAGCTTACACTGACGGTAGCCGAATCAAACAACTTTAACATTGTTACGTTACAAATATGCGCCACACTGTGAACCCACACCAAAAAAAAATGAAAAACACATTTCTGGAGAACATCCCACCGTAACACAACATAAACACAACACAACCATTACCCAGAATCCCATGCAGCCCTAACTCTTCCGGTCTATATTATACACCCCCGCTACCACCAAATCCCCCCACATATCAACCCCCCCACCCCCCTCTTCGTGCGTTGGTTGAGCGGAAGAGTTAGGGCTGCATGGGATTCTGGGTATTGGTACCGTCAGTGTAAGATGTGTGGCTGCTGAGTTAGTACGCCTTGCTGTCACTTACGTGAGCAAGCTGAAATTGCATTCTACGTGTGGTTGAGCAGGTACACTGTTAGGGCAGACTGTAGAGGGCGCCAAATGCAGTGTCATCACGCTCTGATATTCGGGAGTCTCCCGGGAAAAATGAGAGGGTTGGCAAGCATGACGCTATCAAGCACCATTCATTCAAAACTCGCGGGCTGCACTAACATCAAATTTCCACATTAAAGTGCGTGCCGGTGCGTGTGTCGGAGACCCCTGGTTAACATAGCACAAAGCATTTAAGCTTTGTATGCAGTGTTTTTCATTTAAAAAAAATTTTTGTGGCTCCCATTACTTTCTTTAATTTGTGAAACTTGCCAAAATGGCTCTTTGAGTGGTAAAGGTTGCGGACCCCTGACATAGACAGTCGAGAAGGGGTGTCAGGGGGCCGTGACCTTTTGAAATTGGCATATACATTTGGCAGTCATCTGCAAAAAAGTGATAAGACACTCCATGTTTCTTAAAAATCTCTCCAAGAGGGAGAATGTACAAGGAAAACAGGATGGGGCCTAGAATGGATCCCTGGGGGACACCACAGTAAAGTGGAGCAGAAGAAGAGGTGGCGTCCCCCAGCCTGACAGAGAAAGACCTCTCTGACAGGTAGGATCTGAACCACTCTAATGCAGTCCCCCTGACACCCACACAGTCTCTCAGGCGGTCTTAAAGAATTGTGTGGTCGACTGTATCAAAGGCAGCTGTAAGATCTAAAAGCACTAAAAGGGCAGAGCTACCAGAATCAGACATTAAAAGCAAGTCATTAAAAACCTTTAAAAGTGCAGATTCAGTACTGTGCAAAGCTTTGTATCCAGACTGAAATGGATCTAAAGTGCTATTTTCATCTAAAACAGGCTGCAGTTGCGCTAAAACACATGTCTCCAGAATTTTTGACACAAAAGGTAATTTGGAAATGGGCCGATAATTTGACAAACTTGTCGGATCTAGACCTGTTTTTTTAATCAAAGGCTCAACAACAGCTCTTTTACAAAAAGAGGGGACATAGCCAGAAATCAAGCTGCTGTTGATGATGTCCCTAACAGACAAGTCAATAGTGTCCCAGATTTCTTTAAAAAAGCGAGGGGGGACTTGGTCTGTGGGACAGGACGAGGGTTTCAGTTTGTCGACTATTCCTGTAATCTCAGGCATGGACACAGGCTCAAAGTGACTAAACACAGCCGAGCACTGAGTGGCCACATTAAAACTCAATGGAGAGCGAGAAAGATTTGCCCGAATAGAAGCAACCTTATCGTTAAAAAAGGAGAGAAATTTTTCACAAGTTTCACTTGTCATCTCCAGTAAAGTGGCTGGATTCGGATTAAGAACATAACTAATAGTATTAAAAAGAACATGTGGCTTGCTGATACTATTTAAAATTAAGTCTGAAAGATATTTAGTTTTCTCAGCTTTAACAACACTTTGATAGTTCTGACAGTTTTCTTTTAAAATTTGATAAGAAACCTCCAAGTGATCCCCTTTCCACTTGCGCTCCGCCCTTCGCCACTCACGCCGAGCTGTGCGTGTGGTTTCATTGAGCCAAGGCTCCTGTTTTGGCTTTGGACGCATAGCTCTGAGGGGCGCTATACTATCCAGAACCTCAGAACATATAGAAAGAAAAGAGCACATCAATTGTTCAGTGTCTGCAGAGTGTGATATACTCTGCATGGACACAGTAAATAAAGGGGAGAAGGTGGCTGCGGTGTCAGACCTAATAACACGGCCATGACGCACGGCAAGTGGTTTCACATCAGGGTCCAAACTTAAATTAAACATAACAGGACTGTGATCAGAAAACACAGCATCACCAACAACGACATTGTCAACATTAAAACCATAAGACAGTACGAGGTCTAGCGTATGCCCACGTTCATGTGTGGAACCAGATACAGACTGTATAAAATTAAAAGAGTCAATGACATTCAGGAAGCTCCTGGATAGAGGTTCGTCTGGGCAGCAGGTGTGAATATTAAAGTCACCAACAATAAGAACACGATCATATTTGGGCAGAATTTAAGCCAGAAATTCAGAAAAGTCATTTATGAAGTCTTTGTGGTACTTGGGTGGTCGATAGACGACGGCACACAGGACGACATCAGAAAGACCCAGCTCAAACATGCATAGTTCGAAGCTTGAAAAGGAGGATTGCAGGCGGATCTGACGGCATTTAAAGTCATTTTTAAAAACGACTGCTAATCCTCCTCCTTTTTGGCCAGACGACCGCGGAAAATTAAAATACGAGCACTCCGGTGATAAAAATTCATTTAGAGGAGCGAACTCACCAGTTCTCAGCCATGTCTCCGTCACACAGAGGAAGTCCAGTCCGCGGGAGACGAATAAATCCTTCAGGATAAATGTTTTGTTTGTCAAGGATCTTGCGTTAACAAGACCAAACTTAACGGGGGCCGGCGCGTCCAAGGCCGCTGCTGATCCGGGTGGGGCCCGACACAGAGCCCGCAGGTGGCGGGAATTCACTCTGCACCTCCGGGGGCGGGGACAGCAGGAGCGCGGCGGGCGAGCTTCCCCCTGCAGACTGACGACAGGAACAATCCAGGACCCGGCGGGATCCAGCAAACGTGGGTGCAGGAAGAAACCAGGTACCGGACCATACCTCCTTCGGGAAGCCACGGAAAGCCGGGCCAGGAGTGCCCTAACTTTCACCAGCAGGCCGCCACGTTTACCGCGGCGCCGATGACGCTTTCGCCGGGGGAGAGGAGCCAGAAGGCGAAAAAGGAAGGCAGGAATCCGGCCAGGTGAGAAAACTGACTGGGACGTCATAAAACCAACGTCGAAGTTGATCATATCCGTGTGAGAGGGACAAAGATCCAACAGCGTTTGGCGGTCATACACAAACAGTGAGTTGGCAGGGACAACAAAAGACGCGAACAGCACAAAAACAAGCAAAGCTGACAGCGAGAGACGGCAAGCCTCAGCACATACTGACGCCATCTTGCCCACCTTTGGGCAAATCTCCTGACGGTCACTTTTACCACAACTTCTATTGATTTAGTGATTAAAGAGTGTTGTTCTTGGAGCGGCAAAAGTTCAAACAACATCATTGATCATTCTAAAAGTTACTAAAGTCACTAAAACCTGACTCCGGGACACAAAAATAGGATATCATAGCTAATGAGGGAGAACAAACGTTTATTTTATTTGTCATTACTGGACTTGAACGTCTCAGCTGCGAGCATAAATGGACATATTGACCATTTTTCTCTACGCTTACATGCACATTGGGAAGTTAGAGTCCACATCAACACACTTTGTAGAAACATTCCTGCCTTCAAATCTGTCTCAAGACATGAAAGACAAGGTGAAGCTGCAGTGCTCACAGGCTGCTGATAGAGTTGTGTCCACTAGATGGCGACATTCTACCCCACCCGCCCAGGAAAGAAAACCTTTTCTGCCGTCACATGAGATTTGAGGTCCAATTTTGGGTTGTGCGCCGTGATATCCAGTAGAAGCTTAGGCAAGAATGCGCTGACTTGACCCGTCAGCCTCTCATGAATTTAAATGTCGCTCCATTTCACGGCCGATCGCTATGCTCCTGCCTTGTCGTGGCACTAACACCCCCCACCCCCCAAGACCAGGCCGCCTGATGACATGAGGGGACGACGGGTGTCTTAGTCTTGCTGCTATACTGGGACATGTGGGAATTAGCACAGTCCCTCATTGACAGCAGACCCACCAAAAGTCTCATTATCTATATCATTAGAAGGACAGCTGTGGGGGGGGGTGTTCATATTAATAGAAGGGAGGGTCTGTTTGGTGTCTGTAATCGCTTTCACGTCCTCATAGTGATACTTTGTGTCTCCTTGCGGCTTACACAACCCCTAACCCGAGCTCTAATTTAAACCCTGTCTCGAACATCAACGATGAATCCAAACACAAGACACACGTGTCAAACTCAAGGCCCAGGGGCCAGATTGGCCCGCCATGCTATTTAAAGTGGTCATCCACGTCATCCGTTAGGAGGGGATAGAAAGAAGAGGGAGAAAAGAAGACAGGAGGGTAAATTGTGGGGTCGAGAAAACAACCATGTATATATAACTTGTGGAGTCTCACTAAAGCACCGTCTGACAGGTAGGCACCTCACAGGGGAGGTGCCAGGGCATGGAGGCAGAGTGGAACACAGAGGACAATGCCCCAGCCTTGGCCGCATCATCGAGGGGCGGTACATTCCCCTGTACCTGCTCAATCAGCCTGAAGTGCCACCAGCTGTGCGGCCAGGTGGGGCCCAGCTACAAACTGTTCTTATCTCTGCCTCATTCAGGTCTGGCTCTCCTCTGTGTCAAGGCAGGTGCATCAGGCAGTAAGTAGGCATCCACTATTTCCCCATTAATGACATTATTAGGTAAATGTTTTCTGATATCATGTTTTCTCTTAGGGCAGCACGGTTGGACAGGGTTTAGTGCATGTGCCTCACAATACGAAGGTCCTGAGTAGTCCTGAGTTCAATCCCGGGCTCGGGATCTTTCTTTGTGGAGTTTGCATGTTCTCCCCGTGACTGCGTGGGTTCCCTCCGGGTACTACGGCTTCCTCCCACCTCCAAAGACATGCACCTGGGGATAGGTTGATTGGCAACACTAAATTGGCCCTAGTGTGTGAATGTTGTCTGTCTATCTGTGTTGGCCCTGTGATGAGGTGGCGACTTGTCCAGGATGCCCGAATGCAGCTGAGATAGGCTCCAGCACCCCCTGCAACCTCGAAAGGGACAAGCGGTAGAAGATGGATGTATGTTTTCTCTTGTTTAATAGGCAATTACCTACGACATATAAAGAAGTGTGCTGTGTGAAGGATTGAGAACCCCGTGTGTGTGTGTGTGTGTGTGTGTGTGTGTGTGTGTGTGTGTGTGTGTGTGTGTGTGTGTGTGTGTGTGTGTGTGTGTGTGTGTGTGTGTGTGTGTGTGTGTGTGTGTGTGTGTGTGTGTGTGTGTGTGTGTGTGTGTGTGTGTGTGTGTGTGTGTGTGTGTGTGTGTGTGTGTGTGTGTGTGTGTGTGTGTGTGTGTGTAAAATGTATTGTTTTTTGTTTTAAATCTGTCCTGTCCAGCCCTTTAGACGAATCGTATAGTTGATGTAGATGATCTATATCTGCTGTACACATTTACTTTAGAAAAGAGAAGAGTTGGATACTTCTCTTGTTGCCTTATTTGTATTGGACTTTATTAAATGTTTGGGTAGAATTTTATTCAACAAAACCAGTTTTCTTTCAAGTAATACAGAAATTTATCAGAGCTGTTTATTTATTTTATGGAGGAATGTAGTTAATTATAGAACTGGCATCCAATGTTATTAAAAAGTATTGATTTTGAATCGAGAATCGAATCGTTCACATACATACACAAATAGATCGCCCGGCCCTCGGCCAAATTCTTTTAACCGAATGTGGCCCCAAAAATCAAGAAGTTTGGGAGATCGCTAGTGTAGATCCTCAATTTTCACACAAATCCTTCCGCCATGATGACCCCACCTTACTCTTCCTCGGATTGGCTCCAATTTGAAACCAGTGGGTGTTTAAAGTGACCAATCAGAAAGGAGGGGAGTTGGTGGAGCGTGTGTCCAATGGCTGCCGCTGAGTGCCCCGAGGGTGGAACTGACCCCAACCCTCTCTAAACCTAGTTTTAGTCCAAACAATATATCCAAATCCAACCCCAAGTCTTATCTCTAGCCCTAGGTCTAAACCAAGCTCTGGTCCAAAACCTTTTGGACCGTGGATTGCTGTCTGCTCCTTTGAGGTCACATAATGAGGCCACTTCATGGAGCTGATCGCCACTTCCTCCACACATTCTCACACATCGGACGCCATTCCTGAGACCTGCTTTAACGCCCCCCAAGAAGACTAACATCTAGAAGCAGGAAGTACTTTCTGGTTGACACTTCAAGTCCTGCATTGTTAGTCCACTTTGTCCTCAAGTACTTCAAGTGGGCGTCCACTTTATAAAGGACCTGAGGGATTGTTGGAACTCACAGCTTCCCAGCTGTGCACCCTTCTCCCAGCCTCCTGATCCCCCTATCGCCAACAACCCCCCTAAAAAAACTGTGACATCACCAGGCCAACCAACAGCTGGAAGGTACTTCAAGGTCGTGGTGGTGAAACCGGGGTCACTTCAAACTCCTCATTCTCGCTCCTAACCCCGCAGTATCCACTGGTTCTGTACGTCAATGACCATTAATTGGGGTTGAAGGGCGTACAGCGCAGCATTTACTTGTATGACCCAATCCAAACAACCTTCCCTCGTCATGGTGCAAACCAAAAAAAAATGCAACCAACACAAAAAGTCATCACACATAACACAACCTGCTCACTAAACTTTCTGGATATTATACAAAAATGTCCAAACACCACACATAATTCAAAATGACACACATTTAAATCCATAACAATCAATTATGGGAAAAATGCAAAACAGTCTCTTCACATGTATCTATGTTTGACACATTTAAGCTGCTTGATATTTCTGATTGATGACTAAACTTTAAGGAGGTCGTCACGGAAGTAAACAAGGTAGGAGTTGAACTTTTACATACTCTTAAAATCCAATTATATATCCACGATTTTAATGTAGCAAGCATGGCCGACCAGGGAGAGTTGGCTCCACTGCCCTAGTTCTACCTGCTGAGAGCCAGAACAAAAGTGCAGAAGCACGTGAACAAGAAACAATAAAACAAAAAGTGTTGCTGCTGAAAAAGATGCACACCTCTACGTTTTTTTGTTTATCGTTCATTTGGTGGGTTCCTAATCTACTGGCCTACCTTTGACCTAAATCAGTGGTATTGAACTTTTGTCACCAAGTACCACCTCAGAAAACCCCTGACTCTCCAAGTACCGCCACAATGATCAACAGTAAAACACAGTAGCGCAGTAGGTCTAAGTATTCATTAAAAACAACAAACAGAGGTTTTATTTCATATTTTGGCTACTGTAACATTACACCCAGTTTGAAGAGTGACACTGTGTTTGGATATTTGTTTAAGTGATTTTTGTTAATTTTTTTACCACTAGATGGAGCCAGTTTGAGAATCACTGACCTAAATGTTACCAAACGCTTCTACTGGGCTGTTCTTGCTCAGCATGATATTATATTCACGATAATAGTACTATCAATCGTTTAGTTTATTATGATTATTGCCGTTATGATTCATTGTTGTGTAAAGACCCATGGAGCTAAACTGCAGCGGTGTTGTGTTCTCACCCCCACGCGCCATCCCCGCCAACGTCGGCAGCAGCGGGTTGCTAGGCAACAGTGGCCCCAGGAATCGCCTCCCGGCAGGGCGTCTGCTTCTTCCTTGTGTGCGCACTTTTTAAATAAAGCTTCAATCGCGGGGGTCCAAACTTGTCCCACTGCGGACAAACCAAAGGACGCTGGAGAGGAAAT
>NC_084733.1:62055765-62060765 GCF_033978785.1 Entelurus aequoreus | reverse complement strand
CCTAAATATTCTTAAGCCCCCCTAAATAATTTGGTGTTAAAAAAAAAAAGTTTTTTTTGTTTTGTTTTTTTTTACAAATACATGCCGACATATTCATTATAAAGTGGCCCGAATAAGAGTTTAAATAAATAATCATATAAACTGTCATTATTCACTCAGTTTCCCCTCACTTCATAAGGTAGAGAGCCCCTTTAATGCGTCAGTATCCAATCCATTCCACTTGTTCATATAGAAAATGCCCACATCACTCAAAAACCAGTCCGCATTTTCTCTGCGACCTTGCTTGCAGAGTTGCGGTCCTGCAGGTGTACGAAGCACATTAGCACACAGCACTGCAGATTGCAGAACAAGAACGTGAACGCATGCAAAATGGACATAAGAAACTTTTTCAAGAAAGTAAGTATTCATCACTTTACACCAGGTCTGTGTTTGACAAAAAGTTAAATTCCCGCTCTAAAACAATGCTGCTACTTAGTTAGCTAGTTAGCCTGAAATGCATCATGAAGGTCCTGGTTATTTATAAAGTTAAATGTGCACTCTTTTTTACCATTTGCTATCTTTGGGGTTACTTCCTTCTGGAGCATCAGCTGTGTTCCTCACTTTACACATGGAGGAGAACAGGAGCTGAGCTCATTCACGTATGACTATCATCAGTAGATAATAATAATAATCACTCCACAACCCCTATTGACCTGTAGGAGTCAGGGCAGAGGAGCACAGAAAGTGAGAGGAGAGAGGCCTCTACTGGAAAGGTGAGTAGGAGAATAATGATACATATAAATAAATATTAAAACAATATTATTTTTAAAAGGCTTATCGATAAGCCATTTGTTTTATTTATTTCTGGGTGGATCATGTTGACTATTGGTCCTCCTGATTGTCAATCATTCTGGTGATGTTACGTATGGACATACATATATATACTGTATATATATATATATATATATATATATATATATATATATATATATATATATATATTATTTATTTATATAATAGATTGTATTTGTAATCTACTTTACATTTGATTCCAAATCTCAAAGTGCTACAGAATTACAACCATTGGCGTTGTTGGGCCTATTTTGGCGTTGTAATAAATAAATCAATCAAAAATGGCTTATCGATAAGACATTTGTTTTATTTGATGTATATATGAATATATATATATATATATATATATATATATATATATATATATATATATATATATATATATATATATATATATATATATATATATATATATATATATATATATATATATATATATCTATCAGTGGCGTGCGGTGAGGTTAATGTCTGGTGAGGCACGACTGCATCATCACAGTCAGATTTACAAACATATGAACCTGCAGTGCAGGTGTACCTAATGTTGTGTCCCTGCGGTCGTTCGCGGCTCCTGCAGCGCGAGCATTGTTGTTTTTGCACTTTTTGGCTTCTTGTTAAGTGACTTTTTTGGGGTGGATTCGGTCTTGCACGTGGAGGGTTTGGGTGTGGGCTTTGGTTGGTGTGGCCGCGGCGCTCCCGTCGGGCACGCGGTGCATTCTGCGGCGGAGGTGCTTGGCACCAGGAGGCGGGGTTATGAGACGAGCCTCACACAGTGTGTCTTCGCAGCAGAGTTTTATGAATGCTCAGCACTAAAAATACATTACACACATACAGTTGTTGACAAAATACACTGTACATTATATACCTCAGCTAACTAAACTATGGAAATGTATAATATAATTAATATAGCAATACGGTCTCACTGCACAGCAGGCCAGCAGTTAGCCGAGTCATTGCGCACAATCCATGTTGAGGCACAAATCAGTGACGTGCCTTAACTGGCTGCTGATCACCGCACCGTCTCTTCTCAGTATTTGAACGGCAAATGTGAAAATAAAAATAAAAATAATCTAAAACTGGTGAAGTTAAATGGAAAATAACTTTAGTATAATCACTGGATACATATAACAATTTAATTAATTTTTTTTCTTTTTACTTTTTTTTTTCTTTCCATGATGGCAGGTGAGGCCGTGCCTCCCCTGCCTTTAGTGACGGCACGCCACTGATATATACATATATGTCCTTACGTAACATCACCAGAATGATTGACAATTAGGAGGACCAATAGTTGACATGATCCACAAAATCCTCTAGTATACCTTTAAGTCTTTCATATATATATATCCATCCATCCATTTTCTACCGCTTATTCCCTTCGGGGTCGCGGGGGGTGCTGGAGTCTATCTCAGCTACAATCGGGCGGAAGGCGGGGTACACCCTGGACAAGTCGCCACCTCATCGCAGGGCCAACACAGATAGACAGACAACATTCACACTCACATTCACACACTAGGGCCAATTTAGTGTTGCCAATCAACCTACCCCAGGTGCATGTCTTTGGAGGTGGGAGGAAGCCGGAGTACCCGGAGGGAACCCACGCAGTCACGGGGAGAACATGCAAACTCCACACAGAAAGATCCCGAGGCCGGGATTGAACTCACAACTACTCAGGACCTTCGTATTGTGAGGCAGACGCCTAAACCCTCTTCCACCGTGCTGCCATATATATATATATCTATATATATAGATATATATATATATATATATATATATATGTATGTATGAAAGACTTAAAATGTATTTATATATATATATAAGAAAAACCCAGACACCATCTTTGTAGTCATTTTACTCCTGCGTGGACTTCCGTCTTCCTTTACAATGAGTGAAGCTGCACGAAACTTTGTGTCTGCAATTGTAAATAATTTAGTTTTTAAGTTTTGTGTTTCTTGTAGAATCTATATAAAGTAATATACATTACATACAATACACAGCCTATTGTTAAAATAATGAAAAAAACATCATTAAATATATTTGTTTTATTGTATTGTTACATTAATAGCTGTTATATTATTATAGGATGGCTTGTTAAACATTTCATAGGATTTTCAGAGGGAGGAAAAACCAAGACATTTAATATAAAATGTAAAATGAAAAAATACATAAAAAGAAAAAGAAAAAAAATGGTTAAAAGCCATCGTCCCGGGGAGTATTTCATTTCGTCCCGTGCATTTTTTTTTACCGTCTTCGGGACAACGGGACTACGTTAATCTCAAACCCTGGAAGTTACATTTTATTGTTTGCATTATTTGTTTCACCATTGCACTTTGAAGATGGTCCCTCAGCTCTTTGACAACTTTGGCTCTTTTTCAGATCAGCAGACGGACTCTAAGTCTTTCTTATTTACAGTATATATAAACGTTTCTACATTTCTATTCAGACTTCCATATATATTTAATTTTGGCTTGCCATAATATATATATATATATATAAATATATTATATGTAAGCCAAATTATCCCGATCCAGATATTACTTTAATTCAAGTAATTAAGTAATATTTCCAGGGCTTGAATTTACAACCATTTTAGTCACATATGTGCCCAAAATGTAATCTGTGCAACTTCAAAATATTTGGGAACAAACAATTATTGTATTGTGAGCTAAAGTCGTGGCATTAGCCCAGTGGTTCTTAACCTGGGTTCGATTGAACCTTTAGGGGTTTGGTGAGTCGGCCTCAGGCGTTCGGCGGAGGTCAAGACACACCGGACTCATCGTGTAAATACAAACTTCTCCCTATCGGCGTATTACGGATACGGCAACAGCTGACTGATTTGCAGGTGTGTAATTTGTTGTGAGTTTATGCACTGTGTTGGTTTTGTTCTTTGAACAAGGTGATGTTCATGCATGGTTCATTTTGTGCACCAGTAAAAATAACATGGTAACACTTTAGTATGGGGAACATATTCACCATTAATTAGTTGCTTATTAACATGCAAATTAGTAACATTGGCTCTTAACTAGTCATTATTAAGTACTTATTAATGCCTTATTCAGCATGGCCTTATTATAACCATAACCCTAACCAAATAACTCTAAATTAAGTCTTTATTACTTAAAATATGTTCCTCATACTAAAGTGTTACCGAAAACATATAACTTTGTCATGAATTTGAAATTTATTTTTTTTATTTTTCACTAAAGAAGCGTTCGGTGAATGCGCATATGAAACTGGTGGGGTTCGGTACCTCCAACAAGGTTAAGAACCACTGCATTAGCCTCTATGTTGTGAATGAATAACATTGAGGCTAATGCCATGACTTTCATTGTGTTTCAGTGTATCTTGAAGGATCATGCAAGTAATTGTTTCTTGTTGATGCTGTAAACAAAATGTCACTGTGCAAACCCATGTTTGTTGTTGTACTCAACACAGATTGAAAATAAACCCACTGAAATAATAATTATTTCTATAATATATAATATATATAATAATAATATAATATAATATATAATATAATAATATAATATGTTTTATATATATATATATATATATATATATATATATATACAGTATATATATATATATATATATATATATATATATATATATATATATATATATAATACTAATTTGTAAGTCTTTGTTAGCCGTTTGTGAAGTTTTGTGCTCGTGCGCTACGTTCGCTCGCATCCTGTGCATCTTCTGGGGGCTAAGCCCCCCCTGTCCTTAAAAGTTAGTGACGCCCCTGTTCACGCCACTACCTCAACATACTTCAGAATTTAAAACAAAAAACTAACTCACTACTGTATTCTTTATATAAGTGTATGTTATTTGCAATGGGTGAGGGCGGACCTACGTCACTTCCGCCTACCAATCCCCTAGCAACCGGGAATTCGTTGAAAACAAACCAGCTCACAGCGAACACAACATTGACAGAAAAAGCATTTAACGAGCGTTGTGGCTTGGAAGTCGGCGTTAAATCCTTCATTTACGCATTTTTACTTATTCGCATATCGTGTGAAAAAACGAAAATGTATTATTTGCGTCAGACTCGTCTCAGTGAACTTTAAAGCTTCTCAGGCTTAGCTTAGCTTGCTAGTTAGCTTAGCCTGCGCGCTACTAAGAAAGAGACGCGGAAGTTATCTACAACAAGATCAAGTGTTAGTGTATAA
>NC_084733.1:61998265-62048265 GCF_033978785.1 Entelurus aequoreus | reverse complement strand
ATTTGTCCTCTGCATTTGACCCATCCCCTTGGGGAGCAGTGGGCAGCAGCGGCGCCGCGCCCGGGAATCATTTTGGTGATTTAACCCCCAACTCCAACCCTTGTTGCTGAGTGCCAAGCAGTGAGGTTATGGGTCCCATTTTTATAGTCTTTGGATACATATTTAAGTTAATAAAGTCTTCATCGTTGCAAGTTGTATATAATAACTTATTTATCTGCCTCTTTCAACTCACTAATGAAGACCAAAAAACCAAACCAAATAAAGCCATTAAAACTTCAAAAACAAAATATTACATTACAAAATTATAAATATTATGTCTTGGATTATTAGCATAAAGTACAAGCGAGCGTCATCCATCATAAATTGCTGCTATTTATGAAAAAAAAATTAACTTAAGTGAAAGAAAGTCAGTCATAATAAAACAAATCACATCGTAGATGTTGTAAAATAGTACACAAATAACAGACTCCATCAATAAACATCATGCATTATTGCAGAACATTTTGAGATTAGGGGCGGTATAAAATACAAGTAAATAAAAAAAAGCAATACAAATTTAAAAAATATGTCCAGGGTGTACCCCGCTTCCCGCCCGAATGCAGCTGAGATAGGCTCCAGCACCCCCGCGACCCCAAAAGGGACAAGCGGTAGAAAATGGATGGATGAATGTTAAAAAAATTACAATATTTTAGGGGCTGTATAAAATTAGTGCTGTTAGATTAAAATATTTATCGCAATTAATCGCATTGTTCATAGTTAACTCCAAATTAAATCGCAAATAGATATAATTGTTCACATTAATAAGTGTACACAGATCATTTTCAGGTTTTAACGCCATTAATGGACAACTATTTAGCTTTTATAAAATGTGTTTTGAAAATTACACCCTTTTCAACATCTCATCACAAAAAGGACATAAACACGCTTTTAATGACAATTAAAAAACTTTGCCTGCTGTGCATTGGTGTCTTGCCAGATTGTGTATTTTGTAGAAATAGATAATATGTATTCCTGCTTTAGGAGCAGGAGCTACACTTTCATGTTTAGATAGCAGCTTCACGCATTAATAACACAAAATGTGGATTGTTAAACGATCATGCTTTAATTGTCAAAGATGTTTGGTCATGTAATGTGATATTTCTCCCTGAATAAATTCTGTACATGACATGTTGTACAAGTTAATGGTCTTCATATTGCTGCATGACAATGTTTTTACTTTCTCTATTAATTAATAAAATGTAATATTGAGCCCGCTAATCATTCTGTAATTGAGGACTCGACCCGAACATGTTATAAAATAATTTACACAATATTTCAGCCAGCCAGAAAGCTCCTCATTTCTCAACTGGCGTACTATCATTTCTTTAGGTGCAAATATCACAGAATAACATTACAAAACATCTGTGACAAAGCATGATCGTATTTAAAGACATTTTTAAACAGGATGTTTAGCGTTGCGCTTTTATTTTGAAGCCAGAAAAACTGTGTGAATGGTTTGAGAAAGTATGTTGACATGTTTTCATGTCGGATCGACTGCTTGCAATTAAAAAAAAGTCCCCTTTCGACTTTCTGCCGACAGTCTTTCATTTCCGTTGAGCTTTTATGTCATCTTACTTATACTAAATCAGTCACAGTAACAATCTAAATGTTATGTTATCACTAATGTCATCTTACTTACTAATCAGTCACAGTAACAATCTAAATCAGTGGTTCTTAACCTGGGTTCGATTGAACCCTAGGGGTTCGGTGAGTCGGGCTCAGGGGTTCGGCGGAGGTCAAGACACACCCGACTCATCGTGTAAATAAAAACTTCTCCCTATCGGCGTATTACGGATACGGCAACAGCAGAAGTCACACTGATTTGCAGGTGTGTAATTTGTTGTGAGTTTATGCACTGTGTTGGTTTTGTTCTTTGAACAAGGTGATGTTCATGCACGGTTGATTTTGTGCACCAGTAATAAAACATGGTAACACTTTAGTATGGGGAACATATTCACCAATAATTAGTTGCTTATTAACATGCAAATTAGTAACATATTGGCTTTTAACTAGTCATTATTAAGTACTTATTAATGCCTTATTCGGCATGGCCTTATTATAAGCCTAACCTTCTAACCCTGACCCTAACCAAATAACTCTAAATTAAGTCTTTGTTACTTGGAATATGTTCCCCGTAATAAAGTGTTACCAAAAACATAACTTTGACTTGAATTTTAAAAAAACCCAACATTGTATTTTTCACTAAAGAAGGGTTCGGTGAATGCACATATGGAACTGGTGGGGTTCGGTACCTCCAACAAGGTTAAGAACCACTGATCTAAATGTTATGTTATCACTTATGTCATCTTACTTACTAATCAGTCATAGTAACAATCTAAATGTTATGTTATCACTTATATCATCTTACTTACATCAGTCACAGTAACAATCTAAATGTTATGTTATCGCTGCACCTTCACCGTAATCTGAACAGATAAGTGAAGCACCACCCCACCTCTGAACGATGCGCGTTTGCTGCAGTGAAATAGTCCAGACATTTCCTTCATGTAACCTTTTTTTGGACCTTTTTGTGCACGCCTGTGGTTCAACACTAACAAATGAACTGCAGCCAAGTTTCCCCCGCTACGGCACGGCCTGAGGGGCAAAAACCGTTATTTAAATTTATAGTTAACGCCTTATTATCGCGCTAACTTTGACATCCCTAAAAAAAATTCAAAAACATTTTTTTAAATTGTGAAAATAAAAAATAAAAAAATTCAAAAAAATTTGAATAAATAAAAAGATATTAGGGGCAGTAATATGGAGTACAAAAATATTCCAGGATGCAAAATAAGTGGTCGTTAAAGAGAAGGTTTATAATAGCACCAAAATGTTTGTGGCCGCTATAGACAGCTTTGACTGTAGAGCATCACCTTTAATTATCTAACTAGGTAACAAACACCAGGTGAAATGACAAGAAAATAATATTCATGTCCAAAACTGCGTAACAGGGAGGAAAAGCCTGCAGGCATGAAGCTGCCGCCTTCTTCTTCTTGAGAGATAAAAAGGATACCTCAAGTGTCAACTTCACCTCTTTGTTTCTTCAGTCAGCGCCTTCTCCTCATCGTCACATCGCCGCCCAACCACAAACCCCCTAGAGCAGACGCTTACCGACTTCAAACGCCTTTATTCGAAGCGCTTCAGACAAGCTCCGCCTCCCACAGAGAGGCAAGGCGCGGACACCTTTTGATGGGCAGCGACCTCTAAATGAAAGACGACCTTCACCCGCCGGCTGTAGCTCAAACACAACAGAGAAGAAAGACGTGCACAGAAACAGACAAAAAAACTAACTCCAGGATCTTTTCTTTTTATTTAGATTTTTTGTTTTCTTTGTGTAGCCTGCAATGACAACAATTAAATTGTTTCGTACAATTTCACGTCAAACTCGAACCCCTTCACTTCCTCAAAAAATATCACAAATTTACATCAGGGAAAAAATTAGTTCAAAATCTACAGTCGAGATCAGTGTTTTTTAACCTTAGGGCCAGGAGGGCAGCCAAAATAATACCTGTTTGTAAGTTGTGGTCGGCATGAAGAAGAAGTCTGGCGCCACAGTCAGTGAGAAGTTAAGCGCAAAAATGATGACTTAAGTGGTAAAGCTGTATTTTCGTTTGTACTTTAATTTTATCTACACTTTACATTATCAGTATTCAGAGTTAAAAATACATTTTAGCACTGTGTCAGTTTTTATGAGTCCCTTCTCTCTTGCAGTATATTTGATTAGTATTTATTTGTGCAATCCGCCTGACCTAAGCCTTGGTAATATCATTTGACAAGGTTGTTAACCTGTTAAACAGTAAGTAAATTAGGTATAATTATAGAATACCATTAAAATCAAGTATTAATATTTGAGAGGACCGTAAGGTCAAAAAAGTTAGGAACACCTGATTGAGCTAAATAAAAATGTCTACTTTTTTGTTGCTTCCAACGTGACTTGAAACACAAATTATAATCGTTTTTTGGTCCACTTTTGTCAAATACATAATCAGCTATCACTAGTTATTGTGGTTTGATCTGTTTATGAACGAAATCCATTTCTGCCAGTTCAATTGGAACGTATGTTGGTTCTGGACTAATTTGATTAAAATAATGTTTAGGTTTGGAAAGAGGTTAGCCTGAGATGCTCGTTCACTTCCTGTCTGCCTCCAGCTGCCTTTTCTAAAGTCAATTTCTATAGGAAAAAATATATATATTTGTATATTTTCTGAAGAGCAAACATTTATTAATACAATGCACATCCAAAAGAAAGAAATTAAAGCAAAATCCCCCGTAAAAATGTATATCTTCCTAAGGTACAACATGGAGGACGGTTGTAAACAAAGTATCAGGTAATCAAATAGTGCATTGCCTTAACTGCATAATCAAACTAAACCTTGCAGTTTGCTCAATCCGATACTGGAAATGAAGTGGACATTTATGTACACCCCACTGCAGAATGGAGCCCCAAACCTTTGGGTCCTAAACGCTGCCGCCCCTGGCTGAGTGTAACTGAGAACGCTTCTCCAAATACCACATAGTACCTCGGTTTTTGAACGCCCCCGCTTTGCGTACGATCCGGTTTTCATACACTTTTTCTCGGATATTGTACAACCAAATTATCGCGCATAACAGACTACATACAGCCGTCCCTAATTTATCGCTGTTGATGACAGCAATAAATTAATTTCCGCTAAGTAGGGAAACAAATATTTTCAGAGCTAGAGCGTAAAAAACGGTTCAAGGCCTTCTAAATACGTTACATTATGAAATCCCTCTGGACATGAAAGAACACCCTTTAGTGACCTTTACATTCGTTTAATCCATACATAGTGACGCCGTCTGAGGCTGAGCCAATCACTGGGCACGATACTGAACAGCGCGCTCTGATTGTGTTTTTTTAATGCCTGAAAATGCTAAATTTTGGACCAAAACCATTACAGAATATGCTTAAAAAATATTTTTTTTAAATGAGTTAACGTTTCATGGCGAACCATTAGATCAAAGTTCGGCGCCAAACCCACGCCCACATCTTATGGCATTGGAAAAATGTGTTCGCAATTTATCATCGCCTATATGTGTAGTATCTGGCATTATAATCGTGGCTCATTTGGTCAAAGTCCCTAGGAGGAGTTTGTTCAAATACGACCCATTTTTTCACCCAAAACCATCGGAGCAAAGTTTGGCGCCATACCACGCCCACATCTTATGGTGTAGAAAAACTTTGTTCACAATTTATCATCACCTATATGTGTAGTATGTGTCATTTTAACCACAACTTATTTGGTCAAAGTCCCTAGGAGGAGTTTGTTAAAGTACGACCTCTTTTTTACTTTGGAAAATGGCCGGAAATCTTCTTAGCAAAGTTTGGCGCCATACCACACCCACATCTGATGGCGTAAGAACATTTTGTTCGCAATTTATCATCACCTATATGTGTAGTATCTGTCATTTTACCCGTGGCTCATTTGGTCAAAGTTCCTAGGAGGAGTTTGTTCAAATACGACCCATTTTTTCGCCCAAAAATGACCAAAAAACATCAGAGCAATGTTTGGCGCCATGCCACGCCCACATCTTATGGCGCAGGAAAAATTTGTTTGCAATTTATCATCGCCTATATGTAGTATGTGTCATTTTAACCGCGACTAATTTGGTCAAAGTCCCTAAGAGGAAGTTGCTAAATTACAACCCTTTTTTTCGCCAAAAAATGGAAGACGAAAACCAAGATGGCCAACTTCTTGTTCGTTTTCAGGTATGGGTTCCTGAGACTTTTATGTGCAGTTTGTCATGATAGACGTCTCCTGCGATCTTTGTGTCGATACGTGAAACTGGTAAGAGGGGCTAATTTTTTCTCATTTCAAAAGGTGGCCAATTTAAAAATGTATTTTTCAGTACTTCCAAAATATGACATTTTACGCCATACCTGATGCGCCTGCAAAAAAAAGGAGACTTTTCGTGCATGTTAAAGGTCTGAAAAAGGCGTCCAAACGTACAGAAGAAAAAACCCAATTGTGTGGTGACACTGCAATGATTGACATGTGGCAAAGGAACGACTGTCGTGTTTGCCCGTGTATCATTCCACTAAACGGACTGTCCAAACAAATAAAACCCACATGTTGGTGACTCAGGCTTTTTTTTTTATTGTGTACATCTGCAAAATAATCCACCGTGGGCCCAAAAAAAAAAAAAAGAGTTGCGAGTGGCAGCACTTTGATAAAGGAGTTGAGAAACACTATTGAACGAGTGTTCAATAAAAGGTGAAATGACAAATCATTCATCATTTATTTGTATTTCACACTGTTTTCTGCATGTAAAACAAATTAATTTCCATAAAGTGTGTTTTGTGATCATATTTTTGGGCGTCTGGGACAGAATAATTAGATTTACATTATTTTTTTCGGATGATTGGACCGAGGTACTTCTGTTTTAGATGCTTTTACATTCCATCTGGTCTGAGGCCGCTCATTCAAGTTTGCACAAAGCGGAAAGACCTCGTGTTTGTCCAAAGATGTCGGCGTTAAGGCCACTTCAAACAAGCGTGCGCGAGACGCCAACAAGCAGGGAGTGATTGGCAGCAGCCCGGCTGCTGGTAAGTCATGATGACAGGGGGAGTGAAGGAGGAAGCAGCCGAAGGATGAAATGGTGTTGTGTCTAACGGCTGTTGTCTGACAGTCGTACGCTGATGGTGTCTTTTGTGGAGACATCCAGTGTTACACTTAATTCTTGTCCAAGTGTGATGGTGATCGTGATGTGGATGATTGTAATGTGGATAATTTTCTTACACTTTTTAAAGTGCGTCATCACATAATGTAATTTCTCCTGCTTGGTTGTCATGCCGCTCCAATAAATAACCCCACAATGAAGTGTATGCTTTCTTTGATCTGCTGCCTTTTAAAGGTCCGACAGGAGCTCATTTTGTGGAGGAGTCTTTTTTTTTTTTTGCCAGAAGGTATATTTGTTACCTTTTTATTACCACCACTCGTCAGTTCAGCTGCTTCCTGTCGCACGGACATTAGCGGCTAGCCGTTCAGCTTGGCCGCCTGCTCCTTCTCCACCTTCTCTTTGGCCTTCTCGATCAGCTTCTCCTCCTTCTGCAGCATCACCATGATGTCTGCCACCTGCGAGGTGGAGACGTCGATGTCCTCCTTGTCGATCAGCTCCACCACCTGTTTGAACAAACACACATGCGGCTTCATTACGACGTTGAACCTTCCTGTCCTGTAGGTGGCGACCAAAGCAGAATGTAGGCTAAAAACAACTGTATGAAAACATTAATCGTGATCATTTCATTTTGCTTTGTTGTGTTATTTTTTAGCTTGGCTCTTATTAAACTACTTGCTAATTTCTTGTTCAAATTTGGTTACTTTTTGCCAGGGTTTCCCCTAAATTAATCAATTAATTAACTAATAGATTGTGGCGCACCACAAGGCAAAATAAAAGCCGCTACACCTTAAAGGAGAAATATACTTCTTGGGGGGATTTTGCCTATTGTTCACAATCATTATGAGAGACAAAAACACACGTCTTTTTTTATTTTCAAGATGATTAAAGACTATGGATGTCGCAGTATGAACATTTCTTCTCACGGTTATCATTATTATCGCATTATCTTTAAATGTTTATGGACATAAGAGGCTAAAAAAAAAAAAAAAAAAGAAGAATTTTGCAAAGTGGCACCTGATGGCTATAAGACGTAACTGCACTTTTTGTCCATATAGATACAAATAGTGTCCATGTATGTAAATAATAATTAAGATTATTTTTTTTATCAATATTGAAATCACGATTATTGATTATGTAAGGTAAAACATTGTTTGGATGAGGTGTGAATGCGACGCCATCATGTAATTTGTAATGTGTAATGAAAAGGCTATAACAGTTATCCATATATTTAAAGACAAATCTTTTTTTTGGTTCATTATTAATATCAAAGTGTCATCTTTATCTCATCACATGATGCCTTTATCTCTATTTTTATATTTTGATAGATGTATTTTTTTTAAGTAATGTACATGTATATGTATATATTAACGTATCCATTAAGAGTTTAAGCAGAAATATGTTGTATGGGAATTAATTACACACCATAAAACATTAACAAAATGCTGTGTCACATGAATGTTTTTTAAAGTAATTACTTTGTAACATGAAAAAACACAAGTGATGTAAAAAAAAACTGGTGTTTACTTTTTGATGTCAATATAAAACTTAAAGCAGTTTGGCTAATGAAGATTATGTTTAATAAACAAGCTTTGTTTTTTTCTCTAACAACGCCTCCTAGTGGTTCGGTGCAACAGTGTGGCCAACAAAAATTAACAGGAGTGATACCTCTCACATCGAATACACAATCTTCACAGCCTGCGTTCAGTTCGATGAGATGACAAAACATTTTAGCTAGTATTTATGTTATTTGAACACAGATATAGTTTGCAGTTAAATAAAGGACGAGTGAACATCCTAGTAAACAAACTAAATACTTTATAAACAAGTTGTGACAACATTCACGACACATCGCCTGCTGCATGTTTCCTCACCTCATTAACTCTCAGTCACAGCTGATGGACACTGTATTGAGAAAATGAATACATCGAATAGTTTTCTCCTTCGCTGTATACTTTTAGTGTGAGACAAGTGAGTCAGTCACAAATATTGTTCACACCTGTCGCCATCTAAAAACAGCAGTTTGAGACTCCACGGAAATGAAGCGAGGGAAAATGAAGTTGAACCAAACGCTTGGCTCTCTTTAACCCGAGGGGAAATCTCCATAGCAAAGTCCGTGTAGTTGTGTTCCATCATGATTTTCAAGCCAAACGACGTTAGTGCGCACACGCGTGCCAGCACTGCTGTGACTTTGTTTCCAGGAAGTAAGTAGTGCTGCCTAAAATGCAATAATAAATGACATTTTTTCTGTAATTAAGAATTTAAATAGTATTACTACTAACCGTCGGGAATTTTACCAAGATTTATCATTATACCGTTTACCGTACATCCCTACTGCAAAAATATATATAATGTAGAAACAGACACATTCATAAGAATATGTAATATGTAGGATATTTACTGTATTTTGGTTATTTTAATCAATGCCGGAACTAATTCTTTGTTGTGTTTATTGCCGTTTCCATAGCAGCGCACGTTCGACTTCTGGCGACAACCCCATGCGGATACTAACACGCATGTGTTCTAATCATGGCAGATTTGGTAAGAAACAACAAAGACGACTATTTTTGTACAAATGAGGATTCACAACCTTATATTTTTGAAGCTGAATATACAAAGGATGAACTGCTGCTTCTTGAAGCAGACAGAAGCCGAGAGAGAAGGTGAAAGTGAATCGAAGCTGCAAAATGTGGAACTTAAGAGACAAGCTTTTTCAACATAAATGGAGTGCTTACCCATAATAAACCGGAAAAAACGTCACTGGACCAAACGCACAATGTGAGTAGTTCGAGTGAGTCACACTTTAATATGTACTGTATTTATTAAACAGTTATTAAGCAGTGGCACAAACATTCATGTAATTTCCAAAACAGAAAGTGCAAGATTGTCAGAGACATTTTAAAACAAGCTATGAGTGCATGATGTCACTAAGATGACATATCAAAACAACACTAAATTAAAGTGCACTTTTTGTACAGAACGACGCCACTACAATAGTTTAAAACAAATAAAGTGCACTTTTGTGCATGATGTCACACAAGATATTTCAATAACTGTCAAATAAAAATGCGCTGCATAATAGGAAATCAAATAGTGTATGTCCTTCGCTATGTGGTAGGTTACTGCAGACGATATCTCCTTCTGTTGTTGACAATTTTTTTCATATGGTGTTGATCTGGAAATGGTTGCTTGGGCATTTTGTGGGTGTGACACCGCCCGCAGATGTTGACATGCGGAGTTTCAAGCACTCCTCATTCTCTAGCGGGTGACTTTTCAAACGATGCTACAAATTAGCAGTGCTGCTACTTTTTGTAGCAACGCTTTTGCCGCATACTTGACATATTACGGTTGTCTGTTTAACATCTTGCCGCTTGAAGCCAAACCACCACCAGACGATGGACCCTGTGCTGTTTTTCTAGGGAAATAAATCTTCCTTCATTTGTTACCAGATTCGCACCTTCTCTCTCGTAATACCACTCGCACCACTCCGCTAGCACCAAAGCTAACGTTACCCATGTCGCTACCTCTCTGCTCCGCGAGGGCGTATGACGTTGCACGCGCGACAGTATGTGACGTATGTAAGAAGGTGCGCTTGTTTTATGTCTCTGTGAGCAGGAGAGACAAGATAGAGTGAGAAACGCCTGCAGTGTAATGCCCGCAGCTAAAAGCAACTGTGTGAGAACATATACTCGAATATCACAATATAGTAATTTTCTATATCGCACAGAGACAAAACCGCGATATATCGAGTATATTCGATATATCGCCCAGCCCTAGTTGGCACTCGGCAAAAGTAAGGAGAGAAAGTTCAAAAGAAAGCATTTCAAGTTAATTTATGTTTGTTGTTCAAGCCGGTGAAAACTATTGTATTTTTTAGGACCATAGAGCGCACCGGATTATGAGGCACAGTGCTGACCAGCAGTTCTATTCAAGTACATTAGAGGGGTCGTAATATGTTGCATACATTAAGTTTTACAGACCATCTTCAAGATACCCCGTTTTGTAGGCAGGCTTATTTACGTGCCTCCACTTTGACAGCATCTTCTCCCTGTCATCTTTGTTGTAGCGGTAGTCTTAAGCGCTTCCATAGAGTCTACTGACATAAGTTAGAACTTTACACTACTTTGTATTATAAATGGCAACAGTGAAGGATTAATGTCCCATGTTTAGAGGATAGAGAAAAAGAAGGAGCGAATTGACTACAGCACGGACTACAATGGCGGTCGCACGCAAATTTTCCAACCAAGATCCCAAATACAATCAGAAGGTACCAATAGGTAGGAAAAGTTGGTTTTGCATAATATTGCAAAACAAAACGCCAAATGTCTACCAATAGGTGCCATTTTGGTGTCCTTATACACACACCACAAATAATACCCGTATGATGAAGCACGGTATGTCTGACTACGGTAGCCGTAGTAATGATCCGCGTTTCATCAAGCGGTGCGGCTTCATAGCTTACCAAAGTTGTGCTAAAACATTTTGACAGATCTTTGAGCGCCGTGTGTAATGTTCTATATTCTCAATGGAACATCAACGTTTTGGGCTTGCTTGCTCGCGTCATTTATTGAACAGGCGTCAACTTGTAGTCCACAGGTATCTCGTGTGACTGTACATTAGGCACACCGGTTATAAGGCAAACTGTCCATTTTTAATGAAATGAAAGGATTTTAGGTGCGCCTTAGAGTCCGAAAAATACGGTACACAAAGTTTGACATTACTACAGACAGTACACCGCCTAACTTTTTGAATTGTGCGCCTTTGTATCTCCGTTTGGACATCTGTGTGTTGGTTTTCATTCCAAAAATATTCATGTTAGCTTAATTGGAGACGGTAAAATGTGCGTAGCTACGAATTTGAGTGTGAATGATTGCTTGTTGTATGTTCCTGTGATTGGCCCTGCTAATTTTCGTTAGCCTGTCAACGAGCTGGTCCATTATGCATTAGAATTAAGCTTTGTGGTTAGCATGGCTTTTTGTTTCCTCCTCTGTCGCATGTTTAGATGCGACTTGAAATTTCGCCACACCTAGTGTGTGTGTGACAATCATTGGTACTTTAACTTTAACTACATTGCGTTCATTGCTGCTAGTCACTCAATTTTGCAGAACACGGCTAGACTCTGTCATCGATGTGCATTGCCAGGACAGGCTGGTACAATTGAAATCTCTATCTTGAGCCAAATGTATATTATTTCAGTCATATATGGTCCAAGCCATAGGAACAGATCCCGTTCGTAGACCAAAGGCAAAGCGACGGTCCGACAGTTTCTCTCGACAAGTGGACATACCTTAATGACGTCGTCAATGTCGATCTTGCCGTCCTTGTTGTCGTCGAGCGCCTCAGCGATGCTCTGCAGCTTGTGCTCTGGAATGTTCTGGATCTGCCGCATGACGACGATGAGCTCGTCGATGCTAATGAGGTTCTCCCTGAAGGTGTAGAAGAGACTGTATACAGATAACGGGTTATCGGCTTGAGCGGGGTGTAAAAGGTGGTGGAGATGTTTGTTTTTGTCTGGGGCATGGGGGGGCTGAGCATGCCGATCACAACAATCCTAATTTTCCCGGCAACCTTCTGGAAGCTTCCTGCATGTTAATTCATGCTAAAAACAATGAGCATCGCTTCCAAAATCTCTGATCCATATGATGTCATTAAAAATCTGAATGTAAAGGTTTCGGTGGACTACAGATTGTTGAAAGCAAGATGGGAGTGGAATAAAGCCTACTTGTACAGCACAGTCACAGCAGACAACCATGACGGCATGTTAGCAGAAGCAGCAAATAGACGGTTTATTGCAATTTAACTTACCTGGCAGCATCTCTATGTTTAGTCAAGAACAATCTGGAAAAATTTTCATCAATCAATTACAGATTGATTTCATTAGAGTAAAAGATTACCAATTTTAAATGGGGTTTTCTGGGAAACAATTGGGTTTCATTGATCTCCACCAACATTTTACCAAGCAAGCATGATGAGGATGAGAATGATTTGGATGACGGACACAAAAACTAAATATTTTGGAACACATTTGGAACATTTCACCGAATCAGTGCCAATTGCTTGTTGTAACTCTCACAATAAACCACTTTTTCAACTTTAAAACTGACAAAACAAAAAAATTGATCATTAAAAGCTGCGAGCAGTGTTAAACAAGCCTTCGCCCTCATTGCATCGCGTGGTATACGCGAGTCGGCCGGCACAGGTTAAGGAACGTAAATTAAGGTTATGTGGTCAATCAATCAATCAATTAATCAATTATATTTTATATAGCACTTTTCTCTAGTGACTCAAAGCGCTTTACATAGTGAAACCCAATATCTAAGTTACATTTAAACCAGTGTGAGTGGCACTGAGAGCAGGTGGGTAAAGTGTCTTGCCCAAGGACACAACGGCAGTGACTAGGATGGCGGAAGCGGAGATCGAAGCTGCAACCCTCAAGTTGCTGACACGGCCGCTCTACCAACCGGTTGGTAGAGCGTCGTTCCCGATAACCTGACCCACCATGAATCATTTTAGGACCCCAAAATATAAAATATGTAAAGGCCCTCTAAAAGGCATCCAAATGTATAGAAGAAAATACAGCAATTTCAATAGGGCTGCATTGCACCAGCGGGGCTCGCTCCAAATATTGCTTATCGGCCTCCTTGACTACTACTAAACAGTATCAGTATGAGTCAATCTCTAGCGCAAACACAAAAACTCAGTTTTGCACACACTCACAAATTTGGATTTACAAAATATGCAATGGAGTTTGCATGTTCTCCCCGTGACTGCGTGGGTTCCTTTCGGGTTCTCTGGCTTCCTCCCACTTCCAAAGATAGGTTGATTGGCAACACTAAATTGGCCCTAGTGTGTGAATGTTGTCTATCTATCTGTGTTGGCCCTGTGATGAGATGGCAACTTCTCCAGGGTGTACAGCGCCTACCACCCAAAAGCAACTGAGATAGGCTCCAGGAACCCTCGCGACCCCTAAAGGGACAAGCGGTAGAAATTGGATGGATGGATGAATGGAAAATATGTAATCAGATCAAAATGCAGGACACTTTGCTCAATGAAAATGTATCTCACATTTTAATTTGAAAGGCATTTATTTGTTTTTGCATGTATTTATGGATGGATTATTGTATTTCCTGGGTTTGCAATTGGCACAGATTCGGGGGAATAGCCTGAACCACGCCATGTCTAAAAATGTGAACGAGCAACATCTGATAGATATGTTCTGGTTCTTACCCGATGGGTGGCGTGGTTGCGCTGTCCATCTGTCCGTCCAGGGTCACCTTGTCATTCTCCAGCTCGAGGATGATCTTGTCGATGCGGCCTATCATTCGGTTGACTCTTTTGGACAGACGCTGGCTGGCTTTGGACTCCTGCACTGCCTTCTCCTGGCCTGTCTTGGAGAGCTCCATCTTGATCTCCTGCAGGTCCTGCAGGACGGAGGAAGAATGGGTGAATGAACATTGAAGAATTTGTACTTTAAAGAGGGGAACATGATAGAACGGCATCAGACCTCGTTGTATTCCTGGACGTCATCCTTGAGCTCCTCCAGCTCCTCCTTCTCCAAAGTCAGCAGCTTCTTCTGCTCCTTCAACTTGGAGCAGGCGTCACTGATCATGTCGATCTCCTCTTTGGTGATCTCCTCGCCCTTCAGCAAATGGTAAATGGGTTGTACTTGTATAGCGCTTTTGTACCTTTTTTAAGGAACTCAAAGCGCTTTGACACTATTTCCACATTCACCCATTCACACACACATTCACACACTGATGGTGGGAGCTGCCATGCAAGGCACTAACCAGGACCCATCAGGAGCAAGGGTGAAGTGTCTTGCTCAAGGACACAACGGGCGAGACTAGGATGGTAGAAGGTGGGGATTGAACCAGTAACCCTCAGATTGCTGGCACGGCCACTCTCCCAACTTCGCCACGCCATTCTCAGCAAAGGGAAAGGCCCCATGAATAGACCGGCGCTAACAGTACAGCACCTGAACCAGTCCCCCAACAATCTTTTGAGCTACTTACTAGAGATAAATAGAGGTAAATGGGTTATATTTGTATAGCGCTTTTCTACCTTCAAGGTACTCAAAGCACTTTGACACTATTTCCACATTCATGAGTTATGAACCAATCGTTCAAACCGAGTAAGTTTTTTTTACTCATCTGGAACTCACATGTACTCTTTTCCGTTCACTTAGCACTAGCGCTAGCTAAATTGCAAAAGGAAACCAGGTAACAGTCACAGCGTGATTAAATGCATGAAGTCAGAAGGAAGAACCGAGTTTCCCATCACTAGTGTCTCCAGGTAGCATCTGACTTTTTGAAACTTTCAGGGATTGTTAGTTCCAGGTCAAAGAAACAATCCTATATATTTTTGAGACTATTTAATCCAATATATAGAAAAAGGTCTGGTTCGATTAGATTACATTAGATTACACAGAACTTTATTGATCCGCTGAGTGTGGCCTCAGGGTCTAAGAGCAGCAACACCCGATCTCTCTTTATCCGTTGAAACTCCAAAGACCATCGGTTGGTGATTGGCACATGACCTGTTAGACCCATCTGCGCTGGGAAAAAATGTGGGCAGTGAGTACAGGGGATTGTAGCGACATCTACTGATGCCGTTCTTCCTTTGTGAGCTTGTCTGTGATGTTCTGCAGCGGGGATTCTCTCTGCTTCACAAGATTGAGCCCCAGTTTTGACAGCTCCACGCCCTTTACCCCGGTGTTGTGCTAATGTCTCCCATTTGGTATGCTCAATCCCAAAGGACAGGGATACTTTCAGGGTGTCCTTGAACCTTTTTCTCCTGGCCTCCTTGAGATTGTACCCTGAGAGAGTTCGCCATACAACAATTTATTAGGTAGCCGGTTCTCTGACATCCGGGCTGCATGTCCAGCCCAGCGAAGCTGCAACTGCATCCCGATGGTGTAAGTCTTGGGCTGCATAGCACGGGCAAGGACCTCAGTAGCCATGTGTACATGGACAACATTTATTTATTCTTAATTTTAATGTTAATGTGTACATGGACCCTGTAAAAAAGTATCTGATAATGACATGCATGGTCGTCTCGGTCACGCTTCTGATCGGTCAGCCGGCATCGCCGCATTGGGCCGTCCCACGGGTCCCTTCCACGCAACGGAGGCCGACCAGCAGGCTTGGAGAGACCCACATGACCGGACAAGTGTCAAGGAGACCGCGAAGACGTTGTCTTCGAGCGATCACCCACTGCCTTCATCTTCTATTGACATCACGGCAACAGCAGTGGCTCCAATGTTTTCCTCAAAGTGGAATCTCGCGGGATGGTATTTTACGAGAATTACGGCTCATGACTCAAAATACTCTTTAATGGAAACACCTACAAGTCGCTAATGTACTTTATCGAAATGTTATTTTGCGAAAACCTGCAATAAAAACACAGCTTATAGGTGGTCCATGTTTCACAACCATATAAAAGGATAGTGAGAACAGCTCGGCATAGACATGTCATGGATCAAACAGAATAATAGGTCCTATTTACACTGCACACCAAATCGGATTTTTTGCCCTCAAGTGACACAGATCGGGATTATTTTGCCAGTCTAAATGCAAAGTGCTTCAAATCTGATCTTTCACATCAGATTCAGGCCACATCAGGAGTTAGTGCAAATCAGTTTGGAATCTGATCTTTTTAAATATGACTTTAGTCTGAACGCAATGCAACCTCAATGCGACCCGTATGTGACTTTTTCGTCAGCTTTGGGCAAGCTACATCATTCGTGTGCGCACGGAAGGACGCAACCGCCAGCGGAAATTGATATTTTATCACAACATCGGGTTTCGATGAGCAACGTTTATTTCCAACGGCCAAATTGCTTGGTTTTAAATGACGTCACGTGCGGCTCACGTCCTGCACAATAAGTACGCGTGGTGGTCAGGCCAGCGTCTGTTCTCAATGGTTATTAGGCAGTATTTAGCCTTTCTCAAAGAAAAATGCCCTTTGCTTTTGTTGTTTACGGCTGTACAAACCGTTCCAATCGCAAAAAGAATAAAAGTTTCTTCAGAGTTCCTCGAGAGGCAATCAACAAGGGAGGAAAAGTGCAAGATTTTACAAAACAACGACGAATAAAGTAGAACGCACTCCAGCCCAAGGGAGCAGAGTCGAACAATGCACGTGTTTGCAATGATCAATTCATAAAAAAAATTGTTTGATGTACTTTTAATGTTTAGTGTTACCACGTTTAAGAGTTATCTTGATATTATTTGTATTTCTGAAAACACATTTTAGCTATGAGTGTTTCATAAATCACCAACTCAGCAAAGTCTAATTAAAATAAATCAAATGTGATCAAAACCTGAAATAGTTCAATCTTTACCAAAGGCAACAATCATAAACAAAAAATTCCTTGATCAATCAATCAATCAATGTTTATTTATATAGCCCTAAATCACAAGTGTCTCAAAGGGCTGTACAAGCCACAACGACATCCTCGGTACAGAGCCCACATACGGGCAAGGAAAACTCACTCCAGTGGGACGTCAATGTGAATGACTATGAGAAACCTTGGAGAGGACCGCATCACTCGAAACATCTTTTTTTGATAATTATAGGGATCTATTCCATTGCATAGTTAAATGTTTTGCTTGTATCTTCTTTTTTTCGCAGGAACATCTAGGCCCCTTGCGTACTCATAGTTTGCGTGCTGCTTGCTGCACAATCGCCATATTGGCTGGGCAGACCGCCACAGTTTTTCACTTCCTGAAAAAAGTAACGTCACGGAATACAAGCAATAGTGCGCAAAATAATAGGCTATATGTAATAATTGAACATATATTTTGATTTTTAAATAATTGTGTGATTGTTGAAGGACCAGAATGGACGCTGTTGCGTATTTGCTTACATGTGAGTTTAAAGATAAAGCTAACGTTGATCCACGCAAATATATATATATATATATATATATATATATATATATATATATATATATATATATATATATATATATATATATATATATATATATATATATATATATATATATATATATATATATATATGCACACATTCATAATTTTACTTTAATATATAAACATACTCATTCAAGGTGTGGCAACCATATCTATGGTGGCAATTGTTATTTCATTTTGTAGTAGTAGTAGCGAATTTACGGAATCCGGTCAACTTCCTTTGTTTTCACTTTATCGAACTGCGCATGCAAGTGACGTCGAGGCCACATTGGGGCCGCATTGGGGCCGTGTGCGTTTACACTGGAGTCTGATAAAGACCACATTTTACTTGCAGTGTAAACAGTCAGCTGGAAAAAAAATCACATTACGAAAAAATCTGATTTAGTCATAAAGTATTAATTTAAAAAATGCATGGATAATGATAATAATCAAGGCAGAATGTCATATTATCGCACATTGTTCCTGTCCCCCTCCTCATCTTCCATCATCTCAACCCCCTCTCTTCAAAATAAGGGGTTATAAAGTTTGATGGCACAGGGAACAAATTAATTTTTAAGTGTGTTTGTTTTGCTCCTGCTGTCACTGAAAAAACTTCTCTGAGCGCTGATGACCACCTGCTGAGAGTGTCTGGCATCTTCTATGATGAACAGCAACTTGTTCAGCGGTAAGGGATTCCAGTTCCATCCTAATCACTACTTTTTTATAAAACTTGCAATAATCGTTGTTATAGCTAGTTGATCAAGTTTACCGTTAGTCAACATATATATAATTAGTGAGCTCTCGGAGATCAATTTGTTTTCTTTCTTACCTTTTTGCCCCTGTCATTATCTATATATTCTTAAACCTGGAGGTCCAAGGTCAGAAGATGTTTTCTCCTACATTTCTACTGTCCTCAACCATCCATGTATTGTCTAAGCGAGCAGCTAGGTGGATTCAAACAACACATCACTACAGAACAAATACAACTTGTGAGAAAATGTAAGGGTTGGGAAGAGCAAGGTTCACTTCTAGAAGGGTCTACAAGGACTGGAAAGAGAATAACTACAATACAAACTTTATTAGCATTAGCAACCTTCAGAGCACCAGCATCTCAGAAGGTTGTCACACATGCAAGACGCCTACAGAGAAGGAGGACTGTGAGGGAATTATCCAGGTCCAGAACGAGCAAGGACTTAAAGCAACTTGGGAAGAGGAGGAGAGACATTGTTAAAGCTAACCTGGTAGCGCAGGAATGTCTGCCACTGTTCATACTGAGTGGTGTGAAAGGAGAGCAAGTGACAGCGTCACGAAGCGACAGGCCAGTGAGTAAAGCAGACAAATATTTTACTAGCTCATGCAAAACATTAAAAAAAGATACACAACACTTGATTTAATAAATGCTAGTAAAAGAGAGCCAAATGCAGTTTTGTGTAATATAGTGATATTGAAAACAAACACTCACTTTAACTCCTTCAATGGCAGGTGCTGTGTCCCTGAGCGTGTCGGCATGAACAGCGTGAGACTGGCTGCGTCTGCTTATCTTGGCCTCCTGTTCCAACTCGTCATCCTGCAGAGGACAAAAAAGGTAAGAGTTCATCTGACATGCAGCAGAGAGCAACATGTGAACATCTCTAGAGGCTGAACTTGTGTGCTGCTGATTGTGCGACATAATGACTTTGATTTGATGCATGTACTCAAGAAGTTTCTGTGTTTGGAACTAGCATGCGAGTTGAAGTGAAGTATTCGTACTCTGGCAGCCTTCTCAGCAGCATCAGCCAGCCTCTCCAGCTCCCTGTCTTTGTTGTCCTGACGTATGGCCGCCTCTTCCTGCAGCGTAGTTTCCACTTTGGTCTTGTTGTCCACTTTGGACAGCTCCATTTCGGCCACCATTAACTGAGCCTCCTTTGTCTGGTGAAAAGAGAGCAGCCGGATCAAGACCGAATGCTGTAATTGTGGGTTTCTATGTAACTGAAGTAGCTTGATCATGTGCACAACTGCACAAATATGTAACATTGACCATGACATAAATTGGGCTTGACTATTAGGGGTGTCAAAAAAATAAATTTTGAAATTAATCACAATTCTTATTCGTAACAATTCTTTAACAATGAAAAAAAATCAAAAATCGATTTTAAAAAAAGGACACCCCCGATGTAGATGATCATATTTTCTGTACAGATTTACTTTAGAAAAGAGATACTTCTATTGCCTATTCGTATTTGAGTTAAGTGGTGCATGTAGAACCAAATACAAGTACTGTCTTTGATGATGACCTGAGCTCACAAGCAAAGAGTTTGTCAAAACCCCCACCATATTGTAGTCTGTCTACTTATTGTTTCCTTGGTCCATAAAACCCATACTATCATATGGAACATATGCAAAACACCACAATGACTTGACATCATCTAGTACATACCGCCATTTCAGGAAGCGTCTGCAGGGTGGTCTTCAGCTGGTCGGCGGGGGACAGAGTGTCGGGGAGGTACATAGCTCGAGAGAGCAGCAGCAGGGAGGTAGGAATCTGCTGGGTGAGATGCAGCTCCAGCCACTGTAAAACACAGACAGCAGGTCAGCAACTGCAAATGAGTGCATCATTTCAGAACATAAATACAGTAGAAGTGAGGAAGACTCTGCCATTACCTGGCTGAGCTGTTCTCTCAGCCGCTCCTCTGTGACCCCGAGAGATCTCATCCCTCGAACCCGACATGCGGACTGGACCTCGTTTACGTTGAGGCTCTCCACACCCTCCTCTGCTATCAGCTAGAAGATGAAATGCTAGGTTTACATTAATAAGCTAACAGACATTTAAATAGGTCATATTATGATTATTTTGTCTGCATTTAAAACACTTCCCCGTGGTCTACATAACAAGTAATGAAGGTTCTTTGGTCAAAATCTTGCATAGATTACGTTTTACAGACCATCTTTAAAGCATTTTCTGACGGTCTCTCCCCGCCAGCCATGGTATAATATTTAGACTTAGACTTAGACTTAGACAAACTTTAATGATCTACAAGGGAAATTGTTCCACACAGTAGCTCAGTTACAATGATGGAAAGTGTAAGGATGGAAAGGACAATGCAAGTATAAATAGACTAAATATAGCGATATAAATATAACATATATGTAATATTTACATAATATATGTACAGTATATTATATATACTGATATATTATATTATATTATGTCTATATCATATATACAAAATATAACAATGACCATGTACGCACATGACGACAATATTACAGTATATGTGACAGCTGCAGCATAAAATAGAGAGTAAATCCAGCAGAAAATAGAAAATAGACATTAAAAACAAAGAGAAATAGCTAACATAGAAGGTGTCAAGTAATAGACACATATCATCTATTGCTGTATGGCGAGTGATTATACAGCTGGATGGAGTGCGGAATGAATGAGATCTTGAATCGAACACTGTGGGAACGAAGCTGAAGGAGCCTGTTGGGAGTATGAACTCCTCTGTCCCTCAATTGTCTGGTGGAGTGGGTGGGCAGGATTGTCCATGATGGCCAGCAGTTTGTCAAGTGTCCTCCTGTCCCTCACTGACACAAACGCCTCCAACTGCGGGCCAATAGTTATGCGGCTTTCCAGATCAGTTTATCAATCCGGTTTGATCCAGCACAAGTCTCTCGAGGACTTTCATGACATGGGACGTCAGGGCAACAGGTCTGAAGTCATTCAATCCCGATGGGGTGGGCTTCTTGGGCACCGGCACTATGCAGGATGTTTTCCATAGCGCTGGTATCCATTCTGACTTCAGACTCAGGTTGAAGATGAAGTGCAGGATCTCAGTCAACTGAGCAGCACAAGTCTTCAGGACCCAGGGGTTGACTCGGTCAGGGCCTGCTGACTTGGCTGGATTGACTCTCTCCAGCTGTCGTCTCACATGTCCAGGTGTCGGACACACCGGGCTGGCTTTCTCAGTGGGGGTGGAAGTGGGGGGACAAGAAACAGTGGTGGCAGGTAACAGCGAAGGAGTTTTTGTATTGATGTTCAGGGGAGGTGTGAGAACAGGAGTAGTGGGGGGAGGGCCAGTAAGGGGTGCATTGCTAAATCTATTGAAAAACAAATTCAGCTCGTTGGCTCTATCTACACCCCCATCCAGCAGTTTGGCTTTGTTGTTGAAGCCTGTGATGGCTTTTATGCCTTTCCACACATCACGAATGTTGTTCTGTTGGAGTTTAGCCTCTAGCTTCCTCCTGTAGGCAACTTTCCCTTCTTGCAGCTGAACTTTAAGATGCCACTGAATCCTCCTCAACTCGTTCCGATCACCGGATCTGAAGGCTAGCTTTTTTTATTCAGCAGCACCTTTAGCTGGCTGGTGATCCCGGGCTTGTTATTTGGGTAACAATGGACAGTTTTTGTAGGGATGATGGAGTCCTCACAGAAATTGATGTAGTATGTGATGCAGTCTGTGATGCTGTCAATATCTGTCCCGTGAGGCTTACAGAGTACGTCCCAGTCTGTGGTCTCAAAACAGTCCTGCAAGGAAAGGCATGCTTCCTGGTTCCGCCTCTGCACTGATTTTGTTGAGACAGGCTGCCTCCTCACAGCAGTAACATATTGAGGTGTTAAAAGCACCAGATTGTGTTCAGAATGTCCCAGGGGGGGCAGGGCAGTGGCACTGTATGCATCTTTTGAGTTAGCATACAGTAGGTCCAGAGTTTTACTGTCCCGTGTTGAACAGTGCACATATTGATGGAAAGTGGGTAAAATAGAGTTCAAAGAAACATGATTAAAGTCACCCGAGATGAGAATGAGTGCATCGGCATGTTTGGTCTGTTGCTTAGCAACAGCAGCATGAATGGTGTCTCAAGCAGCAGCCTCGTCAGCAGAAGGAGGGACGTACACTCCGATGAAGATTACAGAAGTACCTTTTACCCTTGGCAAATAATATGGTCGAATTCCAACAGCCAGAAGTTCAATGTCCGGCATACAAACACACTCTTTAACAGTAATATGTCCAGGATTACACCACCTCTCGTTCACCAAGATGGCAATCCCACCGCCTTTTTTCTTACTGCTCAGGAGTGTCTCTATCCGCCCGTGAGGTTGTGAAACCGGGTAGAGACGCGCTGTGGTCCGGGAAGTCTGTGTGTAGTCAAGTCTCCGTAAATCACATGATACTGCACACGGCATACTCACACGGCGTACTCCTTTTGAGTTCGGACGAGCCCGAACAATTCGTCCATTTTATTCGCCAAAGACCGCACGTTCCCCATGAGGACAGAGGGAATTGCAGGCTTAAATTTCCTTTTCCGCTCCCTCATCTTTATGCCGGCACGGCGTCCCCTGCACTTTTTCCGTAGTTCCACGGGAAGGTCCAGCCGCGATCCCCATAGCACTGGTAAGGAGAGCGCAAACAGCTCCTCGCGTGTGTAAACAAAAGGCCTGCTGCTCCGTTGATCAAAGCCAAACACAAAACGGCCAGAAAAGAAAAAGAAAAGTAACAAAAACACACAAAAGTGCCCAAGAACCATAATTAGTGGTTTAAGTAAAAGATAAGTGATAAAAAAGCAAGAAAAGTTGAGAATAATACCAAAAATAAAGTAAAATGAAGGAAATCAAAGGAGCTACTGTGATATGCTGCCACTCTTTCAGGCGCATCAAAGCTTGTTTAGCGCGTCCCTATCGATTCTAGTGACAGATGTAAGTTAGAACTATACACTACTTTGTATTAGAAATGGCAACAGCGGAGGATGCATGTGCATGTACGAGCCAGTGTGCCCCACAACAAGAGGATGGAGGAAAAAAAGGAACTTATTGACTACAATGTTGGGCTACAATGGCGGACTCGCGCAAAGATCATTGGGTAAATTTCTACCAACCTGACCTCACCAACTGAGAAAGCGTCACAAGTTGGGCAGATTCCAAACAGCTCGTTTGGAGGTAGTATGAAGGAAGGCAAGATTGTTTTATTAATACTTTATCTCCACAATGCCTTCACTGTTTGTTTTATGCAGATCTCAAATACACAAAAACAGGTACCATTCAATGGCAGGGTTTTCCCTACATTTAATTGATTGTGGCATGGCGCCACGGCAAAATAAAAGCCGCCACACCTTACAAATGAAGATGGTTCACGTGAAAACAAATTGAACTAAGACAATGTATGAATGGATATATATCACATATTATTTACGCACTCGTGACTAGCAATGCGCTGCAAATTCCGTCACCGAAAGACTTTGATAATTCAAAGAGAACTGCTGAAACAGGATGTTGTGATGAAGTAAGTAAGACGCACAGCATTGTCTGGAGCAGAGGTAGCATGTCTGTGATGTGGATGTACTTGCTGAGATATACCCACGTACAGCCAAATACAAAATGTGTAATCTGGACATTGGCGCTATATATATATATATATATATATATATATATATATATATATATATATATTATGAACATATATATATACTGTATATACATATATATGTTCATAATACTAAATACTAATAACACAGATTTTTATTTGAATGTATGTACAACATTTGTTTAGCCTTTTTAAACAAAATATGTTTATTTGTCGATAATGCAAATTTCACTAATATGTCATTGTGACCACGCTTCTAGCCACGCCCCCACTGTCACAAGTATATTGGCGAGCTGGGGCACACCCTGAATAGGGAAGAAAAGCTGGTTTTGCATAATATGTCCCTTTTAAAACACAATGTAACTTTTTAGCACTAAATTGTCAACCTTGTCGTCTGCACGGATGTTCCTCAGCTTCATGATGATCTGGAAGCGCAAGAAGTTGTTGGTCCCAATGGACTGGAGTTCCAGAAGGCGGCAGAGCGCCACCAGCTGTGGTCGGGTCAGGTTGTCCAGAGTCAGCTCATCTTCAAAGAGTTTGGAGAAACGCAAGATCTGCTCATTGCTGGGACGCTCTCCGGAGTCTCGGATCTGGAAGAGTGTGATCAGTTTATAAACACACTGTTTGGATAATCGAACAACAATCTTGTACTTGACAGTTTTGAAAGCATACAACACGCCACCAGGGAGCAGCAGCCTGTCTGTTTAAGCCACACTCCAGCACGTTCTCTGACCTTCTGGAAAAAGGTGGAGAACTCCTCAGTCACGTTGCCCTGGGCTGCCTTGTTCCTCAGAGCGATCTCCTCAATGGTGTCCTGCAAGAACTTGGCCATCTCTAATTTGACCCGCAGCTCCTTTTTTAACCTCTCCTCCTGGAACAGATGAAAAGTTACCAATTTGCAATCATCTCCAGACTAAATTATCTGATAGACTCAGAAATTTAATTATTCTCCTTAGTTTCTTTACATATAATGCAGCAATTTTAAAGGCAAAACGCAGGGCAGTGCAGAAGGTGAATATCAACTTGGTTTTGCGCCAGTATTCTACAGAATCATTGCCATTTGTGTCCTCAAAGAAAAAAAGTATAAATAAACTATAAAACTTGAAGCACCAATGTATTATGAAACACAAGGAGTTATACTGATTCCCTCAATACCTCCATTGTGTGTGTCAGTTTAAGAAAAAAACACATGAACGATACAGCTGCTGTGTCATTTGACTGTGAAGCGCTAAACTGTGTTAATCAAGAGCTTGTACTGAAAAAACGCAAAGGAGTGTTGCGCCACGTTCGACAAAACATCAAAAGTGTGCGATAATGTTGATCTTTTAGCACCAAGTAAGGGGAATGTTCTGTTCCTGCAACTCCTGTAATAATTGGCTCATTGATTAGAGTTCCACGTTTCATTTCATATTCCTCTTTGCACAGTTTTTCTTTTAAAACAATTACACTTTCTAACATTTAATTTATTTGCAGGTCAAATGTAATGGATATTTTTAATCCAGCACGTGGCGCCATTATGAAACATCAATACAGTGTCAGTGTCAATACAACTATTGAGTTAAAATTACCTGAATATTAAATTTTTACGTTTACTATAATTTCCGGTCTATAAGCCACTACTTTTTCCGCACGCTTTAAACCCTGCACTTAATACAATGCTGCGGCTAATCTATGGATTTTTCCGGGGTCAAAGGCTTCACATGCAGCCAATAAATTAAGTCTCGTCATATAAGACCAATGAAATTGCCGAACGAGTCATGGTGGACCAATGAAATTGTTCACATTAAATCAAACGTACTCACAGTCATTTAGTCCGCCATTTAGCGGGTTATGGACTCACCCACGTCTAGGAGAAGAAACAATGAAATGCACATGATGCAGACCCAAAGCCCAAGAAGATCGACCGGACCATCGAAAATGGAAAAAAATCACAAATAGCCGACCGACCACCACGCGCCGAAGAAAACGAAGCAAGCGCTCAATAACTTGTCTGGTAGGTTACTTTATGCTGTGTAACAGGCACTGTCTTCTGTTGAATTTGTGAATAAACCCAAGCGCCTGTGTAAATATTTAATGTTTCAAAGTGTACACCTGCGGCTTATTGACTTGTGCAACCAATACATGTACAAAATAAAATATGTCAAAAAATTAGGTGGGAGCAGCTTATATTTAGGTGTGCTCTATAGTTCATAAATGATTGTTATTTTTTAATGTGCAAAGTTGCCCGTGATTGACCAATACACATTTGGAACAGTTCAATATGTGTTTATTAGATTTGGAGTTGAACCACAGACGTACAATTCAAGTTACGACAAACAAATGACACAGATTTGGTGAAATAACTCGTATGCTTGTTTAAAAACAGGTCTGCTCACAGTTTTTAGTGCTACTTAATGGCTGTCTTCCATTATAAATGAGGTAAGCAACGTAGATTATCAGCGACATATTGTACGGAAAAACTTAAAGTTTTAAAACTCTTTTACGCATATTATGCTAAGTTAACATAGGAAAACGTATTAAACTAATTGGACGAAACCTTATAATCAGTCGAAACACATGACAATGGAAAAAATTATTCTCAAGACCTCATTTGGGAAATCCAACCCTGCCAACAGGTACTTGTAGTACTATTCAGGTTACCTTCTTTGACTGCGTCTCGAAGGTGGACGGCAGCATGTTGGGGAAGAGCTTGAGCACGACGGGCAGCAGGAACTCCATGAAGGGGACGATGATGAACACCAGGAAAGGGAGGAGTCTGAAGACGTCTGCACAGGTTCGTAAGAACTGGGGAGGACATTTTGGATGAAATCAACCAATCAATCAATGAAAGTTTACTTATATAGCCCTTAATCACAAAAGTCTCATTGGGCTGCACAAGCCACAACGAAATGAGTGCATACACACAGGCTGTTGTTTAGGGATGGCAACAGAGAGCAGGCTAGGAAATGTGTGTTTCATCTCTGTTCTTTGTCACTTGGTACATTCCACACAACCAGTTTTTGTAATAATAGTAGCAAGTCAGCGCTCTTTACCAAAACAAGTAATCGCCGTAATATTGCATAGTAACTCTACACATGTAAGGCCCAGTCAAAAGTTAACTACCAAGAGAGGAGGCCACAAAACCAGCCTTCCCTGATCAGCCCACATGCATGTCAGTGGCCAGCAGGCTGGAGGATTGAGGCCGGCCACAGTGAAAAGGCCATCGTAAGCAGGCCCATTGACATGTATATCATCGCTTCAAAGTGTGGAGGGCAGCACGGGGGCCACGCAAATAGACCTCAAGGGTTGAGAGTGAATGTGAACGGAGGAGCCGAAGGAGGCAAAAGTGAGTGCAGGTTAGATGAATGTGGTGTAGATGGGTTTGGGACATGCACTCAGGGGGAGTCAGGCGCATTTGAAAAGGTACAGATGGGGAAGGCAGATTATGTATGGTAACGGAGGTATTGTCAGCACTGACCAGCAGCTATTAGCTGCACATTCTACTCCATTCCATCAGTGTAGTATTCTTAGGGCATTCAATTGATGGCTACGGCACTCTTCAGTAGACTAGAGGCAAAACATCTTCTCAGAAAGAAAAATTAACAGTCTAGTTTGATTGGCTGAATGCCCTGAGACGTCAGTGTAGTAGTCAATGTTGGCGTCAACACAGTTTTTGTGTCTTTTTACGCAATAAAATCAGAAAGGACGCACATTTCTGGAAGTCTGCGCGTTTTTTGTTTTTTTTACCGGCCGTGCCTTCTCCGGGTCAAAACTCCGGTTTGCTTGTTTTTTTTTAATCGAGTATCGCTTTCCACCGGTGTTTTGTTTTGTTTATATTTGCCGGTGTTGTGACAAAATGTGAATGCCTGCCAAAAATGGATTTCCTTCGTGGGAGCGTGCACCGCTCGCTAAACCTGCATTGCTTGGCTTCGTCTGTCCACAGCGGATTACTAAGTGTGAGACAAACACTTTATCTTCATGGTTATTGTAACGCTACGTGTTTGACATTATTTAAGCTTTTATCGTGTCCGGAAAATGACAGTTTGTCTTTTCTGTGGTACGCCCTGAGATCAGTAGGTTGTGAGTTCAAACCCCAGCCGAGTCATACCAAAGACTATAAAAATGGGACCCATTGCCTCCCTGCTTGGCACTCAGCATCAAGGGTTGGAATTGGGGGTTAAATCACCAAAAATGATTCCCGGGCGCGGCCACCGCTGCTGCTCACTGCTCCCCTCACCTCCCAGGGGGTGATCAAGGGTGATGGGTCAAATGCAGAGGATAATTTCGCCACACCTAGTGTGTGTGTGTGACAATCATGGGTACTTTAACTTTAATTAATGAGATTCAAAGGACTTTTGTTAGTCCGATGATGTGTAAAAACCTCTTTCTTGTTTGGAAGATACATACAATTGTAACTGTTATTTCCTCGTACACAAAATACATATTTATAAAGTGTTTGGATGTATTCATTTATATAAAATTTTCATTAAATGTAGAAATGTAATATTGCCTGACAAAAAGTGATTCAACGTAGTATTTTGATATTTACACATGCATATTTTACCAGAATAACCTTATGAGCATTAGATATAGGGCTGGGCGATGTGGACCAAAAACTATCTTGATATATTTTTACTAAAACTCGATATTCGATATATATCTCGATATATTTTCCGGTGAAAGTATACATATAAAGACATTCGTTTTTGAGTGAGATTCACTGAAATTGAACTGAATGACAACTGTACTGTAAACTGTCAGTGGCACTTTTATTAACCCAGTTAGTCAAGATGGGTATTAACAGCACAGAAAAAAAACTGTTTAAGTAGCACACAATTACATAACATAAATAAAACAGAAACATATTCTTCCTACGGAAAATAAATAACATAGCTGTGCAAATAATAAAAAAAATGATCAAACTCAGATAAAAAATACATTTGCAGGCAGGCACTTTTTAATTCCCAGTCGACAATGTAATGGACTGTCACACACGTACGGTTCTGTGGTCCTACTAGACCACATGTCTGTGGTCAGCGCCAAGTAAGTGACTTGACTTAAAGGCCTACTGAAATGAATTTTTATTATTTAAACGGGAATAGCAGATCCATTCTATGTGTCATACTTGATCATTTCGCGATATTGCCATATTTTTGCTGAAAGGATTTAGTAGAGAAAATCGACGATAAAGTTCGCAACTTTTGCTCGCTGATAAAAAAAGCCTTGCCTGTACCGGAAGTAGCGTGACGTCACAGGAGGTACCGTAGGATTCCTCACAATTCCCCGTTGTTTACAATGGAGCGAGAGAGATTCGGACCGAGAAAGCGACGATTATCCCATTAATTTGAGCAAGGATGAAAGATTCGTGGATGAGGAACGTTAGAGTGAATGACTAGAGAGGCACTGAAGGACGTATCTTTTTTCGCTCTGACCGTAACTTAGGTACAAGCTGGTTCATTGGATTCCACACTCTCTCCTTTTTCTATTGTGGATCACGGATTTGTATTTTAAACCACCTCGGATACTATATCCTCTTGAAAATGAGAGTCGAGAAAGCGAAATGGACATTCACAGTGACTTTTATCTCCACGACAATACTTCGGTGAAACACTTAGCTACTGAGCTAACGTGATAGCATCGTTCTCAAATGCAGATAGAAACAAAATACATAAATCCCTGACTGGAAGGATAGACAGAAGATCAACAATACTATTAAACAATGGACATGTAAATACACGGTTAATAATTCTCAGCCTGGCAAAGCTTAACAATGCTTTTGCTAACGACGCTGAAGCTAACTTAGCAACTTAGCAACCGGACCTCACAGAGCTATGATAAAAACATTAGCGCTCCACCTACGCCAGCCAGCCCTCATCTGCTCATCAACACCCGTGCTCACCTGCGTTCTAGCGATCGACGGCGCGACGAAGGACTTCACCCGAGCATCCGTGCGGTTGGCGGCTAGCATCGGCTAGGCGTCTGCTATCCAAGTAAGTAGTCCTTGTTGTGTTGCTACAGCCAGCCGCTAATACACCGATCCCACCTACAACGTTCTTCTTTGCAGCCTCCATTGTTCATTAAACAAATTGCAAAAGATTCACCAACACAGATGTCCAGAATACTGTGGAATTATGAGATGAAAACAGAGCTGTTTTGTATTGGATTCAACGGGCTCCGAATACTTCCGTTGCAGTCGTGACGTCACACGCATACGTCATATCCAAAGGAGTTTTTCAACCGGAAGTTTAGCGGGAAAATTAAAATTGCACTTTATAAGTTAACCCGGCCGTATTGGCATGTGTTGCAATGTTAAGATTTCATCATTGATATATAAACTATCAGACTGTGTGGTCGGTAGTAGTGGGTTTCAGTAGGCCTTTAATTGTGCGGCTATGATCTTCCTCACTTTGGCATACATTTTTGGCAGCATTTCTCGTGCGAAATATGCAACTCGAGAACAGTTTTGATTTGGGCTTACGTGGTAAACAACTCAAATGAATGTTTTATCCAGACGCATACATTTGTCCAAATGTGGCCAAGTAGACTAAGGCTGAAACGACGCGTCGACTTAGTCGACGTCATCGGTTACGTAAATACGTCGACGCCGTTTTTGTGCGTCGACGCGTCGCATAATGACGTCACACTACCGTCATGGCGAAGCGCAAAGCAGACGATCAAAGAAGACGATGCGAGCGGTGCGAGCGAGGGGGGAAAAGCATGCCAAAAGTGTGGGAGTACTTCAATAAACGGCCTAATAATGTTGTTGTATGCACACTGTGTCGAGCGGAAATGGCCTATCATAGCAGCACAACGGCTATGAACGAACATTTGAAAAGAAAACCATCAACTAGTCAATCGTCCGCGCGAGCATACGTTGTCATCATTACACAAAAACATGAATGTGCCATTTGTATCTGCTAGGGGTGTAACGGTACGTGTTTTGTATTGAACCGTTTCGGTACGGGGCTTTCGGTTCGGTACGGGGGTGTACCGAACGAGTTTCTAAGCTAAAGTCTTAACAAGCTGCTTTGCTCCGTCTGCCTCTGTCTCAGCACGCAGCATTGTCCCACCCACACAACCATCTGATTGGTACACACGCAGCATTGTCCCACCCACACAACCATCTGATTGGTACACACGAAGCATTATCAGCCAATCAGCAGTGCGTATTCAGAGCGCATGTAGTCAGCGCTTCAGCGTCTAGCAGATAGGTGTTTAGCAGGTGAGCATCAGGCAGCAGACTCTCCCCAAATGATAATAAACACCTCCCAGTCAACTACTAGTAACATCACTATGAGCCCGTTGACCTTCTAGAAACTTAAACTGCAGCTCAGCTCGCTCGAAATCCTGGCTTGAGGTGAAGGCTAATTAGCTCTCAGTTCCAGCCACATCGACCCCTTCTGAGCGCCTATTTTCAGCTGCTGGGAATATTATAAACAAGAAAACCAAAGCATGTACACATGCTAACCTTTCTTCATTACAACTGTTAGACACTCACTGGAATGAGTAGAATTGGTTATTGTGTACTGTGTTGGACTGGATGTTTATTTTGCACATTTTAAAAGCAATATTTAATGTTTACAGTACTCCAGAATATTTAGATTGGCACTTTTTTGTATTGGATGTTTATCTTTATTTTTGCACATTTTAGCAAATAAGCAATACTTTCACTTTTGTTGAAATGTTTACACTGTTGTTACAGAATATTTCGTTTTGCACTTTTTTGTATTGGATGTTTATCTTTATTTTTGCACATTTTAAAGCAAAATAAGCAATACTTTTACTTTTGAAATGCTTATACTATTGCAGAATATTAAGATTTGCACTGGATGTTGACTTTTATATTTGCACATTAAAAAGCAAATAAGCTACTTTTAATTTTGTTAAATGTTAAAAGTTTTAAATGTTTACATTGTTACAGAATATTTAGTCATGTTGTTGTCAATGTTGACTGAGTGGCCATACTTCTTTTTTTTTGTAAATAAAAGCCATGCCTTTTGAAAAAACGGGCCTACATTTATTTTTTCATCTTCATTTTGAATAAAAAAATAATCGGCAAAAGGAAAAAATAATCTATAGATTAATCGAAAAAATAATCTATAGATTAACCGATTAATCGAAAAAATAATCTATAGATTAATCGATAGAAAAATAATCGTTAGCTGCAGCCTTAAAGTAGACGCATTGTCGGTTTCCTGGACGTCGTCTACATTGCTAAAGGAAAAGTCTAAGGAAGAGAATCCCTCTGCCTTCTTCCACTAGTGTTTTTTAATATATAAATTGCCCGCTTGAAAATTCCCTCTTCTCTTCTCCGACTCTCTCGTCGTCATTTGGGATATCTGTTGTGATTTCTCTTCCTGGGTCGATGACCCGCCCTATCTTGCCTCTGATTGGCCTGTCCGTAATGTTTTGCTCTAATCTTAACCAATCATGACTCATAGTAAACAACCAACCAATCATGGATGTTCTTATACAAGCAAGCGTGTCTTGGAAGGAGGAATGGGAGGGGTTTAGTAGCCCATGGAGTGTTGAGAGGGAGTGGGAAGCGGGGGAGAACAAGGAACACAACAAATAAGCGGTGTTTGGTGTTATATCTTACAAACTTGATATATCGCCCAGCCCTAATTACATATATCAAAATCAAGTACCTACTGTACTGTTGACTTGTTGAAATACCCTTCAAATCCATTATTGGCAGTAGCAAAGTGGTCGTTTGGGTAGATTTTAGATCCAAAAAGGGTATTTTAACGAGTAAAAGTAGAGTAGATACTTGATTTTGATATATGTAATGCCCATAAGGGTATTCTAGTAAAATATGCAGAAATAAGATATATCAGTGGTCCTCGTCAGCCAGAGAACTTTGATTTTGGGGCGGCATCCATGAAGTAATGTAAAAAGTGAATGAATGTTTCTAACTGAATACATTTATATATGCATAAAAAATTGTATAGTTTTTTTTTGTTTTTTTAATGAATAAAGTAAAGTTTATGACAACCTTTTTCGAAAACAATATAGAATGTGAGATATAACAGGGTAATGCATAGTATACATGTCATTTGTTTTCAAAACGGTTACAAAAAAGTGGGACCCCAAAAATTTACTGTGTGACCCATTTTTATGACTTGTTGGGGTCCCTGGCACCCCATTTTGAAAATTCCTAGCGCCAACACTGGTAGTATTGGTCATCCTGTTGTTGATGGTAAATAAATAAATAAATGATAAATGGGTTATACTTGTATAGCGCTTTTCTACCTTTCAAGGTACTCAAAGCGCTTTGACAGTATTTCCACATTCACCCATTCACACACACATTCACACACTGATGGCGGGAGCTGCCATGCAAGGCGCTAACCAGCAGCCATCAGGAGCAAGGGTGAAGGGTCTTGCCCAAGGACACAACGGACGTGACTAGGATAGTAGAAGGTGGGGATTGAACCCCAGTAACCAGCAACCCTCCGATTGCTGGCACGGCCACTCCACCAACTTCGCCACGCCGTCCTACTAGTATTGATCCTGATCTACTGTTTATGTTAATGTTGCACCATCACAGAAGCAAGTAATCTACAAACCAGAGAATTGGCAGTTTAAAGCCACCTTCTACCGCCCAAGTCACTGTTGTGGTGCTCCTGAGCAAGACTTCACCCACATTACCACATATTTTTCAGTATGTGTTTGTGCGTCACTGTGAGTTGAGAAACATGCCATTTGCACAGACAAGTGACTTCCACTGGAATGCAGCGTGACAGTCAAGTTGCACAAGTTTTCATCTGACAATATGTTTATCATTATGCTTGTAGTTTGGGTTGCTGTACACTGCACAGTAAACCTAAACACCTAGTGTGTGTGTGACAATCATTGGTACTTTAACTTTAACTTAAATATGTGTCACATGATCAAAGACAAGGACTAAATTAGTCCGATTTCTCAAATAGTTAGTCTCTAAATAAGCCTCCTACAGCCCATGGAAACACCTAAGTCCGATTGTGTTCAGTTTTTGAAAAGCCGGACTAACACACTTGGATTTCTCTCTGTGAGCGCTTTGAGTATCTAACAATAGAAAAGCGTGATATAAAATCAAATCCATTATTATTATTATTATTATGCGATTGAAAACCAGATCACTCGAGGGGCTTTGTGTGGCCGAAGAGGACCCTTCGCATGCGCCACTCTCAATGCACAGGATGTGACCCGGAAGCACACACCATACAATAAAAACGTAGCTACAATTGTAATAAAGAAGAGACTATTTATTTTTGCTTCACAAATTAAAAGAACAGAACATTTTAAAGTGCATCGAAGACAGTAACAACGATTTATTTAAGAAGGTAGCTAAGGAAATGTAAAATGTCGGCTTAATTTGGACTCCCGAACAAAATGCGAATGCGATGAAAGAGAATCAAGCAGGTATATTAAAGGTGAATAATAAAGCGTACACAAACCTCTTTACATTTCATTTGTGCAATCCAAACTGATTAACAAAACCTTTGTATTCCACACAACTGGCAAGATAGTCCAGAACATCTGGAAGAGTATCAGTCGGGGTATGAACAGTCTTTTTCTTCGGATTTAAAACTACTTCCATCAATCCACAGAGCCTTTGCAGCCTTATTAGTTAACTCTGAGACATTCAAAAGTTTTGTTTCCATGATCTCCATCCAAAAATTATTTCGAAAAAACTCTTCCATCGATCTTTTTTTGCTTTGGACTAGGGCTAGGCGATATATCGATTTTGTAAGACATATCGATATATTTTTAACAAGATATGAATTAAGAAAATATCGTAATTTTGATATACTTTTTTTCACGGTAAAATGACCAAACACCGCTTATTGGTTGTGTTCCTTGTTCTCCCCCGCTTCCCACTCCCTCTCAACACTCCATGGGCTATTAAATCCCTCCCCTTCCTCCTTCTAAGACGTGCTTGCCCTCTCTCACCCACTGCACTGACCCACAACAACAACAACAACACAAGGAAATATGGAGTCTGACTGTGCCACCAGCGACCTGTGTTTTCCCGTAATTAGTACGGTTTTTGATAATCCATTCCGGTTCACGGCTGCAGTGGTAAAAAGAAAAGTTTTCCATTAAAAATAATTAACTTAAAATCTAAGCTACGTAGCTTAACTACATTTCCCAGTAGCTTGGCAGTACCTCTGCTACTTTTTAAACAAGTAGCGATTTCCGTAGCTTAGCTATTTATAGACCCATGTAGCGGTTAGCTAAGATACATGCTACAAAAGATGAGAGGGAGAAGAGAAAGCGATGACTGGACTAGTGTAACTCCACCGGCAGGTGACAAAATATACAGGAAACATCAATGATGATTGGTTGGTTTCTGTAAAAGAACATCCGTAATTGGTTAAGATTAGGGCAAAACATTACGGACAGGCCAATTAGAGGCAAGATAGAGCGGGTCATTGAACCAGGAAGAGAAATCTCAACAGACATCCCAAATGACGACGACGGACTCAGAGAAGAGAAGAGGGAATTTTCAAGCAGGCGATTTATTTATATATTAAAAAAACTAGTGGAAGATGGCAGAGGGATTCTCTTCCTTAGATTTTTCTTTTAGCGATGTAGACGATGTCCAGAAAACCCACAATGTGTCTACTTGGCCACATTTGGACAAATGTATGAGTCTGGATAAAACATTCATTTGAGTTGTTTACCATGTAAGCCCGAAACAAAACTGCTCTCGGCATGGAAGATGTGGAATACACATTTAAGAACACACATGATTGTGGCAGACGTGATGACTTTTGCTACAGTATAGCCTGCCTAAATTTCATTGTCATTGGTGTTTTACAGTAAGACAGCAGCTGACATTTTGTTCATTATTTCTATTGTTTATATTTTGACATTGAATAGTTGAATCATTCTGAAACAAACAAGAAGATCATAGTCACTCAATTAAGTCAAGTCACTTACTTGGCGCTGACCGCAGACATGTGGTCTAGTAGGACCACAGAACCGTACGTGTGTGACAGTCCAGTACATTGTTGACTGGGAATTAAAAAGTGCCTGCCTGCAAATGTATTTTTTATCTGAGTTTGATACATTTTGTGTTATGTGCACAGCTATGTTATTTATTTAATGTAGAAATAATATTGTTCTATTTTATGTATACATTCTTTGTTTTTCTATTTTATTTATGTTATTTAATTATGTGCTACTTAAACAGTTTATTTTTTGTGCTGTTAATACCCATCTTGACTAACTGGGTTAATAAAAGTGCCACTGACTGTTTACAGTACAGTTGTCATTCAGTTCCATTTCAGTGAATTTCGCTCCAAAATAAATATCTTTATATAAATATTTTCCACGGAGATATATATCGCATATCGAATTTAAGTAAAAATATATCGAGATTTATTTTTTCGTCCATATTGCCTAGCCTTACTTTGGACCTGCATCCATCCCAATACATTCTTGGTAGTAGCGCCATGGTAGTGGTGTCATGGTAGTGGTGTCATGGTAGTAACGCAATCCAAGATAATTTATTGATACTGTCTGCTATTTAACATCAGCATAGCTATTTAGAGACCTTATATTTGTAATATGTTCCAGTATTACAGCAGACATCACTTTAAACAAGTTGTAAGGATCCTTAGATCCTAGTGTGATGTCATAAGTCAACCGAAAAAGCAATAATTAATAGGCGCTAAAAGAAATTAAGCGGCCCAAGTGTTTAAGAGGCGCATGGCGTTTGACCAATAGTTGCATTAGAGAGTTTGCATGACACTTGGACTTCACACGTACGTGTAAAAATACCAAAAAACAGACTATTAGAGAAATCAGACTAATGTAGTGCATGGAAACGTAGTGAGAGATCCAGTGTGATTGTAACCAGATCGAGTCCAGTCTGTGACCACGCTACACCTCTGAAAGGAGGACTCACATCTTGCCAATCACATCCACTCAGTCTAATCTCTGGCTGACCCCTACTGTCTTCCCTCACATGTCGCCCATGTAACAGTTGCCTGCGCTCCAAACAGACTGGCTGAAGTGAAAGTCAGACCACCGACACTTTCCGATCAGAGGAGTGTCTTTTGTCTTGCAAAGAGCACCTGGTGTGGATTACTGAATGTAATAGTGTATCCACATATCATTGAACTATGTTACATAATCAGTTAATATGTCATTAGAATTATCTTTGTGGTGTGACATCAGTATGTAACCCAATCAAGTCCAGACTTTCTATTTAGCACATTCCATGATGCAATGGCAAGTCATCCAAGAAACAACTGGGTAGCGCGTCTTTTAATCCGTGCTTAACACCTCGTGAGTAAACACCCAGTGTGCAGTCAATCTCCAAAAGTGATCCAATTAGGTAAACCACCAATTGAGCTAGACAAGGACAGGATGTCTGGACCGAGACAATCTTACGCTGCCTCATTTCGTAACGTGTTATCGGAAACCCTATGAACTTTGACCTTCTTATGATCATCAAACTAAGTTCACAGTGTTTGTGTCTTGTGTCTGTAGGCGGGTTCAACTAAATCAAATCATGGCGAGAGTGTAATGTGCCAAGCAATTCAATTAAGAAGTGGACGAACCACCTAAAATGTCATGTCTTCCTGCAGATCTCACCTGTCTTCTCTCCCGGCGGGACAGACTGTGTCCGTTCAATACTTGCCACAGCATGCGCCCAGCAATGGTGGTGTCAACAAACAGCAGCCTGAAACCGTGGTAGTAGTGTTTGATTTCATCCACAACCCTCTGTCGCAGCGTCCGCCTGACGGGCTCAACGTCCGTAGTCGGGCTGTACACCGGCCCTCCTTCCTCCAGTTTTTTTTTATCCTTTAGTGACCGCAGCGACTTTTCCACCTTGGAGTCGTCCCACCTTTCCGGCGAGGTATGTATCCACCTGAGGCCCCCAGTGACGTCCTGCCGCCATGAACTTGCAGAAATGGCAGGGTATGGCGAAGGGAAGGCCCCGAGTGCAAAATTGCAGACGAGGCGCTGTGCGTCCGAGGTCCGGGAAAGGCCAACGTTTCCATCGGACTGGACTGATGGTCTGAATTGAGAGAGCTGGGCCGAGCTGACTAGTCGGAACCCGTCATGTCTAGGAAGAACAAACAAATAGGACCTTCAGAAACAACAAAAGGTAGTTTGTGGTTTTTTTTGGTCTTTTAAAGCTGATGCATAAAACAAATACAGTAGTACCTCGGTTTTCCTTGTCCCCTCAGTTTATGATCAACATTTTTACCCAATTTTTTGCATACCGTCTCTATTATTGCACAGCAAACATTGCACATGACAAGGGGGCCAACGAATGTTTCAAATGCCAGAGGTACAGGCGACGTTAAAAAAAAAAAGAGGAATTCAAAAATGTCATCTTCAGTTAAGAGATTTGACCATTTCTAAGATGCTTTGGACGGCATTTCTTACATAGAAATTCTGTAAAAACACTATTTAAAGAACATAGCCTAGGCTAGTGTTTTCATGTAAGAAAATATCAATTTGAAGTTCCAAAAAAACTACTACTTTGTGGCTAGAATTCCTATAAATAAAAAAGGTCTGGGATCCCTGAAATGCAACTGTTTAAAAAAGGAATGTGAGAATTACTATTGAATTTAAGAAAACTTGTAATAAAGTACTGAGGGGCCCCCTGTCCATCTTTGCCAACAACCGTCTTCAATAAAAGGTAAAGGTGATGTTAAATGTTCATTTATAGACTTCATTCTTCATTTATATGTGTTTCACATTGTTTTCTGCATCTAAAACTATAATTGTTCCTTCTAAAATGTGTTTCTTGCTCATATTCTGGGTATTTGGACCAGATTAATTAGATTCACAATATTTCTTATCGGGAAAAATTTTTATGTACGGTTCAGTTTTCGTCTAACCTTTTGAAATGAAATGAAAACCGAGGTACCACTGTAAAAAACAATTTAATAATCTCAAACATTTTGAGGCTACATTTTTTATTTTGTTTCCTTGGCTCACCTTTGACTGGATAGATTTAACGCAATGCAGTTAAAACAGGCAGTGTCTTTTAGTTTCCCTGCAAGGAAGCAAAGTATTGATTACATGGTGACAAATACTGCATTCCCTCAGGAAAAAGAGACGTTATGAACTTCACATGCAAAGCAAATAAAAAAATATATAGTATATATGTGTATATACTAGGGCTGGGCGATATGGCCTTTTATTAATATCTCAATATTTTTAGGCCATGTCACGATGCACGATATTTTGTCTTGGCCTTGAATTAACACTTGATGCATATAATCACACCAGTATGATGATTCTATGAGTCTACATTAAAACATTCTTGTTCATACTGCATTAACATATGCTCATTTTAAACTTTCATGCAGAGAGGGAAATCACAACTAAGTCAATTTACCAAAACTGTATTTATTAAACAGTTAAGCAGTGGCACAAACATTCATGTAATTTCCAAAAGAGAGAGTGCAAGATTGTCAGAGACATTTTAAAACAAGCTATTAGTGAACTTTTGTGCATGATGTCACTAAGATGACATATCAAAACAACACTAAATTAAAGTGCACTTTTTGTACAGAACGCCTCTACAATGTTTTAAAACAAATAAAGTGCACTTTTGTGCATGATGTCACACAAGATATTTCAATAACTGTCAAATAAAAATGCGCTGCATAATAGGAAATCAAATAGTGTACGTCCTTTGCTATGTGGTAGGTTACTGCGGACGTTATTTCCTTCTGTTGTGGACTATTTTTTTCATACTGTGTTGATCTGGAAATGGTTGCTTTGGCATTTTGTGGGTGTGGCATCGGCCGAGATGTTGACATGCAGAGTTTCAAGCACTCTTCCTTCTCCAGCGGGTGACTTTTCAAATGATGCTACAAATAAGCAGTAATGCTACTTTTTGTAGCAACGCTTTTGCCGCATACTTGACATATTACGGTTGTCTGTTCAACATATTGCCGCTTGAAGCCAAATCACCACCAGACGATGGACCCCCTAGTGTTTTTCTTGGGAATTAATTCTTCTTCCTTCATTTGTTACCAGATTCGCACCTTCTTTCTCTCGTATTACCACTCGCACCGCTCCGCTAGCATCACAGCTAACGCTACCATGCCGCTACCTCTCTGCTCCGCGAGGGCGTATGACGTTGCACGCGCGACAGTATGTGACGTATGTAAGATGGTGCGCTTGTTTTACGTCTCTTTGAGAAGGAGAGAAAAGAAAGAGTGACAAACGCCTGCAGTGTAATGCCCGCAGCTAAAAGCAACTGCGTGAGAACGTATACTCAAATATCACGATATAGCCATTTTCTATATCGCACAGAGACAAACCTGCGATATATCGAGTATATTCGATATATCGCCCAGCCCTAGTATATACTATACATATATATACGGGGACGGCCTGGCGAAGTTGGTAGAGTGGCCGTGCCAGCAATCGGAGGGTTGCTGGTTGCTGGGGTTCAATCCCCACCTTCTACTATCCTAGTCACGTCCGTTGTGTCCTTGGGCAAGACACTTCACCCTTGCTCCTGATGGCTGCTGGTTAGCGCCTTGCATGGCGGCTCCCGCCATCAGTGTGTGAATGTGTGTGTGAATGGGTGAATGTGGAAATAGTGTCAAAGCGCTTTAAGTACCTTGAAGGTAGAAAAGCGCTATACAAGTATAACCCATTTACCATTTATACACACACACACGTATACCTATATATATATAAATATATATATATATATATATATATATATATATATATATATATATATATATATGTGTGTGTGTGTGTGTAGGTGTATGTGTAAATGTAACGATTCATTCACTATACCAGCACAATTAGTGAGATCACAAGCACTGCATCCAAATTTCAGCTTTTAAAATGATGATGTTGGTCAGTTCTAAGGATGAGCCGATCGATCTCCCACTGATCGATATAGGCCGATTTCGTGAAAAGGAATATGATCGGCCATTGCCAAATTATGTCTTTTAATGCCGATCACATACACTGCTCTTGTCTGAGTGCCACTGATAATTTTGGTCCCTCGGCTGACTCTCTCCATACACAGTGTGTAGCCGCTCCCCCATGTTACCCTCTTTTACGGCAATTAAACTGCATTTTCTAGTTTCTGAAGTATAATTATCATGTAACATTATCACTGGAGGCCAAAGTTAAACATGTTACACGCCAAAGCAAGCCAGGAGCAGACATGCTAATGGCTAAGCTAACCGCTAAAATAGCTTAAAACAACACCAAAAAATGTGTGTTTAGTCAAGTTTAAGATGCGTAGAAAAAAGTATGTTCCAGCATCACAAGTTCCATCCATCCGTCCATTTTCTACTGCTTGTCCGTTTCGGTGCTGAAACCTATCCCAGCTGCATTCGGGCGGAAGGCGGGATACACGCTGGACAAATCGCCACCTCATCGCAGATAGACAGACAACATTCCCACTCACATTCACACACTAGAGTCAATTCAGTTATTGACAAGAAATGATAAAGTAGATTAATAACAGAGAGAGGATAATATAACAAAAAGTATTGGTGTGTCAGCATTGACAAGTCAAGCGGAGGGCAGCTCGGGAAAAAAAACAGAGGAGGCCCACTGAAGGGGCTGCACAAGAGGTAGTAACTTGTGAGTGGGAGGAACCTGTATACAGTTCAACCAATCTTAGGAAACAACTGCCAGGTCATGCCCCCTTCTGGCCCTCACATGGCAGGCTGGAATGAACCCAGCAAGGACACGATGGACACAAATAGTTTACTGGAAGGACGAGACTTACAGTGATGCTTACCAACCACACAAAGGGAAAAGTCCGGAAATACATTAGATGAGCCAAGCTGGCACATTTCACCTTTCATACTTTGCTTTTAACGTTGTAAAAATGGGGCGCCTCAATCTACTGTGCACTTGTTAAACCTGCAGCTGCCTGACTCTATATGCGTAACAAAGACCTGTTGCAACACAAGTTAGACCTAGTTTTCACTAGGGATGTGCCTATCGATCCGCCAACAATCAGTACCGGACGATTTTTGTGAAAACAATTACGCTGTCGCCATTGCCGAACAATGTCTTATGATGCAATTTTTGTCCCCTGGGTGACAAGCGGTTAGCAGCGAATTGTGTATGTTCATATACAAGTGTGAGCCACTCCCCTAAGTTAATAATAATCACCTTCATTACAGCAAATATACGTACAGCAATTTTATGAATTTCTTTAATAAGAAAATTGAACTCATTAGAAAGGAGATTAAAGACAACGCATCCCAGCTACACCTGGGCTCTATTAACACAAATACGACTGTATATACGACGGACACTGCCCTCCAAAATAGTCTCTCTATTTTTGATGAAATAACATTAGAGGAATTATTACAGCGTGTAAGTGGGATAAAACAAACGACATGTTTACTTGACCCACTTCCTGGGAAACTTATCAAGGAACTGTTTGTATTATTAGGTCCATCAGTGTTAAATATTATAAACTTATCACTTTCCTCCGGCACTGTTCCCCTAGCTTTCAAAAAAGCGGTTATTCATCCTCTGCTCAAAAGACCTAACCTCGATCCTGACCTCATGGTAAACTACCGACCGGTCTCCCACCTTCCGTTTATTTCCAAAATTCTTGAAAAAACTGTTGCACAGCAGCTAAATGAACACTTAGTGACTAACAATCTCTGTGAACCTTTTCAATCCGGTTTCAGGGCAAATCACTCTACGGAGACAGCCCTCGCAAAAATGACTAATGATCTATTGCTAACGATGGATTCTGATGCGTCATCTATGTTGCTGCTTCTTGATCTTAGCGCCGCTTTCGATACCGTCGATCATAATATTTTATTAGAGCGTATCAAAACACGTATTGGTATGTCAGACTTAGCCTTGTCTTGGTTTAACTCTTATCTTACTGACAGGATGCAGTGCGTCTCCCATAACAATGTGACCTCGGACTATGTCAAGGTAACGTGCGGAGTTCCCCAGGGTTCGGTTCTTGGCCCTGCACTCTTTAGTATTTACATGCTGCCGCTGGGTGACATCATACGCAAGTACGGTGTTAGCTTTCACTGTTATGCTGATGACACTCAACTCTACATGCCCCTAAAGCTGACCAACACGCCGGACTGTAGTCAGCTGGAGGCGTGTCTTAATGAAATTAAACAATGGATGTCCGCTAACTTTTTGCAACTCAACGCTAAGAAAACGGAAATGCTGATTATCGGTCCTGCTAGACACCAACATCTATTTAATAATACCACCTTAACATTTGACAACCAAACAATTAAACAAGGAGACTCGGTAAAGAATCTGGGTATTATCTTCGACCCAACTCTCTCGTTTGAGTCACACATTAAGAGTGTTACTAAAACGGCCTTCTTTCATCTCCGTAATATTGCTAAAATTCGTTCCATCTTGTCCACTAGTGACGCTGAGATCATTATTCATGCGTTCGTTACGTCTCGTCTCGATTACTGTAACGTATTATTTTCGGGCCTCCCTATGTCTAGCATTAAAAGATTACAGTTGGTACAAAATGCGGCTGCAAGGCTTTTGACAAAAACAAGAAAGTTTGATCATATTACGCCTATACTGGCTCACTTGCACTGGCTTCCTGTGCACTTAAGATGCGACTTTAAGGTTTTACTACTTACGTATAAAATATTACACGGTTTAGCTCCAGCCTATCTCGCCGATTGTATTGTACCATATGTCCCGACAAGAAATCTGCGTTCAAAGAACTCCGGCTTATTAGTGATTCCCAGAGCCAAAAAAAAGTCTGCGGGCTATAGAGCGTTTTCTATTCGGGCTCCAGTACTCTGGAATGCCCTCCCGGTAACAGTTAGAGATGCTACCTCAGTAGAAGCATTTAAGTCCCATCTTAAAACTCATTTGTATAATCTAGCCTTTAAATAGACCCCCCCTTTTTTTAGACCAGTTGATCTGCCGTTTCTTTTCTTCTCTCCTCTTCTCCCCTGTCCCTTGCGAGGGGGAGTTGCATAGGTCCGGTGGCCATGGATGAAGTGCTGGCTGTCCAGAGCCGGGACCCCGGGTGGACCACTAGCCTGTGCATCGGTTGGGGACATCTCTGCGCTGCTGACCCGTCTCCGCTCGGGATGGTTTCCTGTTGGCCCCGCTGTGGACTGGACTCCCGCTGATGTGTTGGATCCACTGTGGACTGGACTTTCACAATATTATGTCAGACCCACTCGACATCCGTTGCTTTCGGTCTCCCCTAGAGGGGGGGGGTTACCCACATATGCGGTCCTCTCCAAGGTTTCTCATAGTCATTCACCGACGTCCCACTGGGGTGAGTTTTTCCTTGCCCGTATGTGGGCTCTGTACCGAGGATGTCGTTGTGGCTTGTACAGCCCTTTGAGACACTTGTGATTTAGGGCTATATAAATAAATATTGATTGATTGATTGAAATATCAATCAATCAATCAATCAATCAATCAATCAATGTTTATTTATATAGCCCTAAATCACAAGTGTCTCAAAGGGCTGTACAAGCCACAACGACATCCTCGGTACAGAGCCCACATACGGGCAAGGAAAAACTCACCCCAGTGGGACGTCGGTGAATGACTATGAGAAACCTTGGAGAGGACCGCATATGTGGGTAACCCCCCCCCCCCCCCCTCTAGGGGAGACCGAAAGCAACGGATGTCGAGTGGGTCTGATATAATATTGTGAAAGTCCAGTCCACAGTGGATCCAACACATCAGCGGGAGTCCAGTCCACAGCGGGGCCAACAGGAAACCATCCCGAGCGGAGACGGGTCAGCAGCGCAGAGATGTCCCCAACCGATGCACAGGCTAGTGGTCCACCCGGGGTCCCGACTCTGGACAGCCAGCACTTCATCCATGGCCACCGGACCTATGCAACTCCCCCTCGCAAGGGACAGGGGAGAAGAGGAGAGAAGAAAAGAAACGGCAGATCAACTGGTCTAAAAAAGGGGGGGTCTATTTAAAGGCTAGATTATACAAATGAGTTTTAAGATGGGACTTAAATGCTTCTACTGAGGTAGCATCTCTAACTGTTACCGGGAGGGCATTCCAGAGTACTGGAGCCCGAATAGAAAACGCTCTATAGCCCGCAGACTTTTTTTTGGCTCTGGGAATCACTAATAAGCCGGAGTTCTTTGAACGCTGATTTCTTGTCGGGACATATGGTACAATACAATCGGCGAGATAGGCTGGAGCTAAACCGTGTAATATTTTATACGTAAGTAGTAAAACCTTAAAGTCGGATCTTAAGTGCACAGGAAGCCAGTGCAGGTGAGCCAGTATAGGCGTAATATGATCAAACTTTCTTGTTTTTGTCAAAAGCCTTGCAGCCGCATTTTGTACCAACTGTAATCTTTTAATGCTAGACATAGGGAGGCCCGAAAATAATACGTTACAGTAATCGAGACGAGACGTAACGAACGCATGAATAATGATCTCAGCGTTGCTAGTGGACAAGATGGAACAAATTTTAGCGATATTACGGAGATGAAAGAAGGCCGTTTTAGTAACACTCTTAATGTGTGACTCAAACGAGAGAGTTGGGTCGAAGATAATACCCAGATTCTTTACCGAGTCTCCTTGTTTAATTGTTTGGTTGTCAAATGTTAAGGTGGTATTATTAAATAGATGTTGGTGTCTAGCAGGACCGATAATCAGCATTTCCGTTTTCTTAGCGTTGAGTTGCAAAAAGTTAGCGGACATCCATTGTTTAATTTCATTAAGACACGCCTCCAGCTGACTACAGTCCGGCGTGTTGGTCAGCTTTAGGGGCATGTAGAGTTGAGTGTCATCAGCATAACAGTGAAAGCTTGCGTATGATGTCACCCAGCGGCAGCATGTAAATACTAAAGAGTGCAGGGCCAAGAACCGAACCCTGGGGAACTCCGCACGTTACCTTAACATAGTCCGAGGTCACATTGTTATGGGAGACACACAGCATCCTGTCAGTAAGATAAGAGTTAAACCAAGACAAGGCTAAGTCTGTCATCCCAATACGCGTTTTGATACGCTCCAATAAAATATTATGATCAACACTATCGAAAGCGGCGCTAAGATCAAGAAGCAGCAACATAGATGAAGCATCAGAATCCATCGTTAGCAATAGATCATTAGTCATTTTTGCGAGGGCTGTCTCCGTAGAGTGATTTGCCCTGAAACCGGACTGAAAAGGTTCACAGAGATTGTTAGACGCTAAGTGTTCATTTAGCTGCTGTGCGACAATTTTTTCGAGGATTTTCGAGATAAACGGAAGGTGGGACACCGGCCGGTAGTTTACCAGGAGATCAGGATCGGGGTTAGGTCTTTTGAGTAGAGGATGAATAACCGCTTTTTTGAATGCTAGGGGAACAGTGCCAGAGGAAAGTGATAAGTTTATAATATTTAACACTGATGGACCTAGTAATACAAAAAGCTCCTTGATAAGTTTCCCAGGAATTGGGTCAAGTAAACATGTTGTTTGTTTTGTCCCATTTACACATTTTGACAATTCCTCCAATGTTATTTCATCAAAGAGAGAGAAACTATTTTGGAGGGCGGTATCCGTCGTATATACAGTCGTATTTGTGTTAATAGAACCCAGTTGTAGCTGAGATGCATTGTCTTTAATCTCCTTTCTAATGAGTTCAATTTTCTTATTAAAGAAATTCATAAAGTCATCTGCTGAGTGGGTGGAGCTACTTGGAGGAGTCCCTTGTTGGGTTAGCGATGCTACTGTACTAAACAGAAATTTAGGATCATTTTTGTTGAGGTGGATGAGATTTGAGTAATATTTAGCTTTAGCTGAGGTAAGCATGCGTTTATAAGTTATTAAAGGCATACTGAAATGAATTTTTTTTATGTAAACGGGGATAGCAGATCTATTCTATGTGTCATACTTGATCATTTCGCGATATTGCCATATTTTTGCTGAAAGGATTTAGTATAGAACAACGACGATAAAGATTGCAACTTTTGGTATCTGATAAAAAAAAGGCTTGCACCTACCGGAAGTAGCGTGACGTAGTCAGTTGAACATATACGCAAAGTTCCCTAATGTTTACAATGATGGCCGCATGAAGTGAGAGAGATTCGGACCGAGAAAGCGACAATTTCCCCATTAATTTGAGCGAGGATGAAAGATTTGTGGATGAGTAAAGTGCAAGTGAAGGACTAGTGGGGAGTTGAAGCTATTCAGATAGGGAAGATGCTGTGAGAGCCGGGGGTGACCTGATATTCAGCTGGGAATGACTACAACAGTAAATAAACACAAGACATATATATACTCTATTAGCCACAACACAACCAGGCTTATATTTAATATGCCACAAATTAATCCTGCATAAAAACACCTGCGTGTTTGTTATGCTAGCTCCTAGCTCCTCTGCTAGCTCCTAGCTCCATAGAACACGCCAATACAATTCAAACACCTGATCAACACACACAATCACTCAGCCCAAAAGACCGTTTACCTAACCCAAGGTTCATAAAGCTTATATATTTTTAAAAAGTTACGTACGTGACGCGCACATACGGTCAAGTTATCGAATGTTTAGCAGCCAAGGCTGCATACTCACGGTACCTGATATTCAGCTGGGAATGACTACAACAGTAAATAAACACAAGACATATATATACTCTATTAGCCACAACACAACCAGGCTTATATTTAATATGCCACAAATTAATCCTGCATAATAACACCTGCGTGTTTGTTATGCTAGCTCCTAGCTCCTCTGCTAGCTCCTAGCTCCATAGAACACGCCAATACAATTCAAACACCTGATCAACACACACAATCACTCAGCCCAAAAGACCGTTCACCTAACCCAAGGTTCATAAAGCTTATATATTTTTAAAAAGTTACGTACGTGACGCGCACGTACGGTACGGTACGTGTTATGCTCGCTCCTAGCTCCTCTGCTAGCTCCTAGCTCCATAGAACACGCCAATACAATTCAAACACATGATCAACACACACAATCACTCAGCCCAAAAGACCGTTCACCTAACCCAAGGTTCATAAAGCTTATATATTTTAAAAAAGTTACGTACATACGCAAAAAAAAGCCAAAGCTGCATACTCACAGTAGCATGTCTGCGTCTTTGTCATCCAAATCAAAGTAATCCTGGTAAGAGTCTGTGTTGTCCCAGTTCTCTACAGGCGTCTGTGTATCCAAGTCAAATGTCCTCCTGGTTAGAGTCTCTGTTATCCGAGTTCTTCCATCTTGACTGCATCTTTCGGGAATGTAAACAAAGAAGCGCCGGCTGTGTACTGTTGTGGCTGACTACGTTCGAAAAATACGTCCATTTTTAAGGCCTACTGAAACCCACTACTACCGGCCTTTAAGGCCTTTAAGGCCTACTGAAACCCACTACTACCGACCACGCAGTCTGATAGTTTATATATCAATGATGAAATCTTAACATTATAACACATGCCAATACGGCCGGGTTAACTTATAAAGTGACATTTTAAATTTGCCGCTAAACTTCCGGTTCGAAACGCCTCTGAGGATGACGTATGCGCGTGACGTAGACCGGCGAACACGGGTATGCCTTCCACATTGAAGCCAATACGAAAAAGCTCTGTTTTCATTTCATAATTCCACAGTATTCTGGACATCTGTGTTCGTGAATCTGTTTCAATCATGTTCATTGCATTATGGAGAAGGAAGCCGAGCAAGCAAAGAAGAAAGTTGTCGGTGCGAAATGGACGTATTTTTCGAACGTAGTCAGCCACAACAGTACACAGCCGGCGCTTCTTTGTTTACATTCCCGAAAGATGCAGTCAAGATGGAAGAACTCGGATAACAGAGACTCTAACCAGGAGGGCTTTTGACTTCGATACACAGACGCCTGTAGAGAACTGGGACAACACAGACTCTTACCAGGATTACTTTGATTTGGATGACAGAGACGCAGACGTGCTACTGTGAGTATGCAGCTTTGGCTTTTTTTTGCGTATGTACGTAACTTTTTAAAAATATATAAGCTTTATGAACCTTGGGTTAGGTGAACGGTCTTTTGGGCTGAGTGATTGTGTGTGTTGATCATGTGTTTGAATTGTATTGGCGTGTTCTATGGAGCTAGGAGCTAGCAGAGGAGCTAGGAGTTAGCATAACACGTACCGTACCGTACGTGCGCGTCACGTACGTAACTTTTTAAAAATATATAAGCTTTATGAACCTTGGGTTAGGTGAACGGTCTTTTGGGCTGAGTGATTGTGTGTGTTGATCAGGTGTTTCAATTGTATTGGCGTGTTCTATGGAGCTAGGAGCTAGCAGAGGAGCTAGGAGCTAGCATAACAAACACGCAGGTGTTATTATGCAGGATTAATTTGTGGCATATTAAATATAAGCCTGGTTGTGTTGTGGCTAATAGAGTATATATATGTCTTGTGTTTATTTACTGTTGTAGTCATTCCCAGCTGAATATCAGGTACCGTGAGTATGCAGCCTTGGCTGCTAAACATTCGATAACTTGACCGTATGTGCGCGTCACGTACGTAACTTCTTAAAAATATATAAGCTTTATGAACCTTGGGTTAGGTAAACGGTCTTTTGGGCTGAGTGATTGTGTGTGTTGATCAGGTGTTTGAATTGTATTGGCGTGTTCTATGGAGCTAGGAGCTAGCAGAGGAGCTAGGAGCTAGCATAACAAACACGCAGGTGTTTTTATGCAGGATTAATTTGTGGCATATTAAATATAAGCCTGGTTGTGTTGTGGCTAATAGAGTATATATATGTCTTGTGTTTATTTACTGTTGTAGTCATTCCCAGCTGAATATCAGGTCCCACCCGACTCTCACAGCATCTTCCCTATCTGAATAGCTTCAACTCCCCACTAGTCCTTCACTTGCACTTTACTCATCCACAAATCTTTCATCCTCGCTCAAATTAATGGGGAAATTGTCGCTTTCTCGGTCCGAATCTCTCTCACTTCATGCGGGCATCATTGTAAACAATAGGGAACTTTGCGTATATGTTCAACTGACTACGTCACGCTACTTCCGGTAGGTGCAAGCCTTTTTTTTATCAGATACCAAAAGTTGCAATCTTTATCGTCGTTGTTCTATACTAAATCCTTTCAGCAAAAATACGGCAATATCGCGAAATGATCAAGTATGACACATAGAATAGATCTGCTATCCCGGTTTAAATAAAAAAAATTC
>NC_084733.1:61920765-61990765 GCF_033978785.1 Entelurus aequoreus | reverse complement strand
TACTTTTGTGGTTGTGAGTAGAAGTGGCTGGTTGCATCAGCTCTGCTCTTTTAATGTATTCAATGTCCTTTGTGTTCTCTTACACACATGTTTATGTGTGCTATGGCTATGAGGTTTTTTTTCTTTTCTTTCTTGGCCTCAGTCTGGACCCCCTCTCCAGGGGCCCAGGCTTAGGCTATGTCTACACTAAGCCAGATAACCCCTTAAACGAATAATTATTTAGCCTAAGCCCCGTTTCAGCCACACTAAACCATCGTTTAAGGTAACCCTCCTTGGATAATTTTTTACACGGGTAAGTGCCCCGTGTATTTCTTGAATCTCCGGCTCTTAGCTTTGTATGGACTCATTGATCGTTTACAAACTGAGTTTGGAGAGGAAGTGAAGTCAGAAAGACCGCACCCCACAGAGAACGCGCGACAGCCAGCTTCATAGCAACCGGAGCTAACCACTGGAAAGATGGAGGCGAGTCATCCAGACATGCCCGTGTTTCTCATTCTTCTACATGTAGACGCTTGTGGAAATTACACACAAATACCTTAAGAGAAGAAAACATGCAAATGTCCAGGTCACATGTGATTCTACTTACCGAAAAACTTTGTCCATTTGTTGAAGGAGAGTCAACGAAAATGCGGGCTCCCGTGGATGTGATAAAAAAGGTAGCGTGTGCTTTGTATTACCTGGTCGTCGAGGGAAGACTACAGAAAACGGCGAAAGCTTTTGGACTGGCAAAGCAGACCGTATCAGTTATGTCACGGACTCAACGTCTAGGTCCAGAGTATATAAAGTCACCAAAAAGGAATGGACAATGAAGGTGAAGGTTAAAAGAGTGAGGAGTGTCCTGACCGGATATCTAGATCCCTAGATTGATTGTTGTAAAATGTTCTTCATCACATTGTTTATGTGTCTAATAAAGATTTGATTAATTTATGATGTCTCAGGTGTGATTCCCTACAATAGGGCCCCACAGCGCACTGGATTCCAGTTCATTGAAATACCACAACACCGGATATTGTTCAGATAAGTTACATTTAATTTAAGAACTTGCACACAAAGCAACACTGGAGGTGACTATGACGTTGGCATTTTCTGCGCATGCGTATTAGGTCGCGGTGCGCCGGCTGACGGAGGGGTCGAGGGGATCTTAAACGACCATTGTGTGTGTGTGGACAAGGATAAGGTTAGGTGGGATTTACCCTGGATAACCTTATCCGTAGTGTAAACGGGGAGACTCAAGAAATACACGGCGCTCTGACCCGTGTAAAAATTTGTCCGAGGAGGAGAACCTTAAACGCTGGTTTAGTGTGGCTGAAACCAGGCTTAGGATAAATAATTATTCGTTTAAGAGGTTATCCGGCTTAGTGTAGACAAAGCCTTAGACTGAATCCCCCTCCCAGACCCTTCAGCAATCCTGTTCTGTCTCCCTGTAATGTTTGTCTGCTCTTGAATGGGATTGTGCTGAAAATCTTAATTTCCCCTAGGGGATTATTAAAGTATTTCTGATTAAAGTATTTCTGAATCTGATATGGCGGAAATGAGGAAGTTTTGTTGTGTGTCTGCGAGTGAAGCACAGACAATGTGTGTGCGCCGGAGGAAATATGTGTTGGAATTGGGCCTAGTATTAGCATAGGATTGGCAATAAAAATGTAAAAGAGCGCTGGACTTTTTGTGACTCCTTCTGGACACAACAATACTATTATATTACTTTCAATTTGTTTTCACGTAAAAGAAACACCAATTTTAAGGTGTGGCGGCTTTTATTTTGCTGTGGTGGTGCGCCACAATTAATTACATGTTGCTAAAAACTCTGAATAAATTAATATTTTAAACTATAACTTTACGCTACTTTGTATTAGAATAGGCATCATCGTAGGATGCATGTGCATGTAGGAGCCACTCTGGCCCACAACAAGAGGAACAGAGAAAAATAAGCAGCTTATTGACTACAACGTCGGCTAAAATAGCGGCCTTGCGCAAAGCTCTTCGGGTAAATCTGTACTATATATGGCGATATCTGCTGATGTCACCAATAAGGAAAACGTCAAAAATGGGGAAAATTCCAAATAGTTTGTTCGGAGGAAATATTAGGGAAATCTGCTGATGTCACCAATTAGGAAAACGTCAAAAATGGGGAAAATTCCAAATAGTTTGTTCGGAGGAAATATTAGGGAAATCAAGATTGTTTTATAAATATCTTCGCCATGCTTCCATGGTTTGATTTCAAATTTTTGGGGACTTATGCAGATTCCAAATACACAAAAAATAGGTACCAATAGGTAAGAAAAGTTGGTTTTGCATAATAAGTCCCCTTTAAATGAGTAGTAGTTTTTGCATTTGTTTATTTATTGTGTACTATTGACTTTGTTTTGCTCAAACAATTGTATGTAAATTAGAAAGAATAAGAAACTTTTGTAAATATTGTGTTGATATTGGAAACTGTCAACAGCACTCACCATGAATACATTGAAATATTTAGTTACCGGGTAATACATGTGTTCGGTGTTGGTATCGGCCGATCTCATGGATTGATGCACGTATCGGAACTGGCAGTGTAAAAACTTGATCGGAACATCCCTACTGCAAACTTCAAGAACATTAACAAACAGAATTAAGACCTGTTGTTGTTCTGGTCTGTATGACTGTGTTTTTTTTTTTTTAACATTTGTTTATTGTTTTTTTAGACACATACAACTGACAGTAATTGTCAAAAATACAGTCCCTCCACCCCTAACAAGTAACAACAAAATATCAAATAAAATAATCACATAAAAAATGAATGTGGTATGATAAATTAAAATGAAATTAAACATAGACAGACATCAACATAAAACCACAGACAGCTACATTCCTGAATGGCCCCAGAGAGATACAACTACTAACAAGCACACAAAATATTTTCGCAAATCGGACCTTGGTATAATACAGTATTTTTCGGAGTATAATTCGCTCCGGAGTATAAGTCGCACCGGCCGAAAATGCATAATAAAGAAGGAAAAAAACATATATAAGTCGCACTGGAGTATAAGTCGCATTTTTGGGGGAAATTTATTTGATAAAACCCAACACCAAGAATAGACATTTAAAATAAATAAAGAATAGTGAACAATAGGCTGAATAAGTGTACGTTATATGTAAGGCTGAAACGACGCGTCGACGTAGTCGACGTCATCGGTTACGTAAATACGTCGACGCCGTTTTTGTGCGTCGACGCGTCGCATATTTACGTCACACTACCGTCATGGCGGAGCGCAAAGCAGACTGTGCGAGCGAGGGGGAAAAAGCACGCCAAAAGTCGTCAAAAGTGTGGGAGTATTTCAATACACAGCCTAATAATGTTGTTGTATGCACACTGTGTCGAGCGTAAATGGCCTATCATAGCAGCACAACGGCTATGAACGAACATTTGAAAAGAAAACCATCAACTAGTCAATCGTCCGCGTTAGCATACGTTGTCATCATTACACAAAAACATGAATGTGTCATTTGTATCTGCTAGGGGTGTAACGGTACGTGTTTTGTATTGAATAGTTTCGGTACGGGGCTTTCGGTTGGGTACGGGGGTGTACCGAACGAGTTTCTAAGCTAAAGCTAACTTTAGCTGCTAAAGTCTTAACAAGCTGCTTTGCTCCTTCTGCCTCTGTCTCAGCACGCAGCATTGTCCCACCCACACAACCATCTGATTGGTACACACAAAGCATTATCAGCCAATCAGCAGTGCGTATTCAAAACGTTACCAGCCAATCAGCAGTGCGTAGTCAGTGCTTCAGCGTATAGCAGATAGGTGTTTAGCAGGTGAGCATCAGGCAGCGGACTCTCCCCAAATGATAATAAACACCTCCCAGTCAACTACTAGTAACATCACTATGAGCCCGTTGACCTTCTAGAAACTTAAACTGCAGCTCAGCTTGCTCGCAGTCCTGGCTTGAGGTGAAGGCTAATTACCTCTCAGTTCCAGCCACATCGACCCCTTCTGAGCGTAGACATGCTAACCTTTCTTCATTACAACTGTTAGTCACTCACTGGAATGAGTAGAATTGGTTATTGTGTACTGTGTTGGACTGGATGTTTATTTTGCACATTTTAAAAGCAATACTTAATGTTTACAGTGCTCCAGAATATTTAGATTGGCACTTTTTTGTATTGGATGTTTATCTTTATTTTTGCACTTTTTAGCAAATAAGCAATACTTTCACTTTTGTTGAAATGTTTACACTGTTGTTACAGAATATGTCGTTTTGCACTTTTTTGTATTGGAAGTTTATCTTTATTTTTGCACATTTTAAAGCAAAATAAGCAATACTTTTACTTTTGAAATGCTTATACTATTGCAGAATATTAAGATTTGCACTGGATGTTTACTTTTATATTTGCACATTAAAAAGCAAATAAGCTACTTTTAATTTTGTTAAATGTTAAAAGTTTTAAATGTTTACATTGTTACAGAATATTTTGTCATGTTGTTGTCAATGTTGACTGAGTGGCCATACTTCTTTTTTTTTTTTGTAAATAAAAGCCATGCCTTTTGAAAAAACTGGCCTACATTTATTTTTTCATCTTCATTTTAAATAAAATAAAATAATCGGTAAAAGGAAAAATAATCTATAGAATTAATCAAAAAAATAATCTATAGATTAACCGATTAATCGAAAAAATAATCTATAGATTAATCGATAGAAAAATAATCGTTAGCTGCAGCCTTAGTTATATGTTGCATAAATAACCAACTGAGAGCGTGCCTGGTATGTTAACGTAACATATGGTAAGAGTCATTCAAATAACTATAACATATAGAACATGCTATACATTTACCAAACAATCTGTCACTCCTAATCGCTAAATCCCATGAAATCTTATACGTCTAGTCTCTTACGTGAATGAGCTAAATAATATTATTTGATATTTTACGGTAATGTGTTAATAATTTCACACATAAGTCGCACCCCCAGCCAAACTATGCAAAAAACTGCGACTTATAGTCCGAAAAATACGGTAAGTATGATGTATTAGCTTGCATTGAATAGGGCTGTGTCTGGCACAAATGGAAGACTTATGAACTCAACTTAAAAACTCTGTTCAGCTATCCTCAGACAGATTCATACCCAAAGTGAATTAATTTAAGTCAGAGACAAAAGAAAAATGTAGTTATAGATATGTGTAATTGAGCCTTATAGGGTCAGAATTGATGTCAAAAACACATCTAAAATTATGTCAGTCGGTAAGTCCGGAAACCTAGGGAAAATCTTAATAACAAAACTACTGGGGAAGGGGGGGTCAAATGCTTCTTATTGCAGCCAATATTTAAGAATGACTATGTGGTTTTAATGGCACTCACGTGTCAGGATGATAAACAACAACAAGTCTGAATAAATGATTAGTTGAACAAACCACAAGAAACCACCCAATGCTCAAAACAAACACTCGCATGACAACAAACATCCACATCAGCACACAACCAAAGATACTTTATGGCCCGTTGTTAGATAATGGCCTAATCTTTACTGACTGCTGAACTTTCAGTCATGTGGAATGACCAATGTCCATTCAACTCTTTCTCCGGTGTTCTTGTGCTACAGCAAAGATTTATGGTGAGCCATTTCTAGCTTTAACTGCACCCTATGGTAAATGGTCAAGGGCCTGTATTTATATAGTGCTTTACTATACATGAAACGATACCCAAAGCGCTTTACATTGTATGTCACATTCACCCATTTACACAATGATGGCGGAAGCTGCTATGCAAAGCGCTAATAACCACGACACATCCGGAGCAAAGTGGGTGAAGTGTCTTGCTCAAGGACACAACGAATGTGATTAGAATGGCAAAAGCTGGATAGAACCTCTGAAGTTGCTGTCATGGCCGCTCTACCATCTGCGCCACACCGTCCCACCCTATGGCTGTGCTTAGGTAAACCTATACAGTGGAACCGATCAAAGGATTACAACTGCACTTGTTTTGCTTATCGGTGATGCAAAAGAGGGGGCAACCTCAACAGCGAGTTCTAAGACCACAGTCAACTACATTGACTCTTTTATTGTCAACCAGAACGAGTTTTCACTGTATATCAAAAAAGTACCCCTTGTACATTCAAACAATCTTATAACCAAACACTAAATAAACTACGGTCACCTTTAACTATACACCTCATGATTACCCAATAAAATGGCCCATAAGTTAGAAAAATCCAATTAATATACACATAATTGCATCATGGATGTTCTCTCTCCAGTCTAACATTCTACTTCCTATGCACATTTTCCTTGTATGCTGCCATGGCAACAAGCATCCTCACATAGGACCTGAGCGACTGTCCTCAAATGACCTTAATGCCAAATGTATTTTCGCACTCCTTTTTTGTCAACCAGAAGCAATATGAGAGAGTAAATCCACTCAATAAATACTTAGATTAAGAACGGCAGTATATTTGTGGAGGCAGTGACTCATGTTCCCCTTCGCTGGAAAGTACAAACGTGGAAAAGTACTAGAAAAATGCTAACTTTAGCACGTTAGCTATATTCAACACTCTCCAGCACACACACTTCAAACATGGACATATGCTTTACTCTAATAATAACAGCGAATGAGGCCTTACCTTTAGCTTTGCGTAGATCGCTGTTTAGCGATCTAGAAGTTGTCATTAAAGATGCCCTGGACCTCGTAAACAAGATTAACGCCATGCGGAGGCTTTTCTGTGTCTGCCGAGTTAGCTTACCTCGAACGTTGCCTTCACGTGCAAGCTAGCGAGCCGACGAGTTAGCTAGTGTGTTTGTCGAAATTAAGAGCGTTCGAGCGGACACATTAAGACCAAAAACGACGGTTAAATAAGTGTACAACATCGGATGATCCAGCTCTGCGTTCATGCCCTTCCTGTCTCTCTAACGCTGCCTGACAGCTCGCCGGGCAGGACTTCCAAGTTCCTCTGACGTCATTCGACCGTTAGCGTGAAGTCGCCATCAGGGCGGAAGTGGATTCTTCTTCTTCTTTTGTTTTTTTTATGGCGGTTGGCAAGCAACCTTGTGGTGTGCATTACCGCCACCTACTGTAATAGAGTGTGAACCGAGATGGATTCCTATTCTACAGGTATATTCTTTTATTTAAACCAGTGTTTTTTAAATATGTGTATATTGCTTTATATCATATATGTTCTGAATTCAATCCTAATATATCTTCCACTGCTAACCTAATATTTTATTTCGCTAACTTACTTTCCAGTATTTCCCTTTCTCTATTATATTTCCTACAATGTATTAAAACATGTCCTACACTTTCTATCTGTTGGCAAGAATCACACAGTCCTGTAGTATGTTTCCCTATCAATTTTAATGAACTGTTTAAGTATGTATGTCCTAATCTCATTCTAGTAATAATGTCTTCTTCCTATTTCTATTGCCTCCTCTCATTATACCTATACTCTCCTCTGGACTTTGTAATACTCTCTACCTTTTGTTTCCTTATTCCAATTATCCTGCCACTTTTTATTGTGTTCTATCTTAATGATGTTCTTCACTTCTTCTTTACTGTGCTTAATCTCCATATTTACTTCTGTTTTGTTAGTTGCTTGTTTTGCATATCTATCAGCTAATTCATTCCCCACAACTCCTTCATGAGCAGGAACCCAAAGAAATGTTACCACACCTCCAGCTTTATTTATTCTATATATTGCCTGAACTATTTCATAAACTAGATCTTGTCTTGTTTCTGATGCAATGTTTTTAATGCTGATCAATACACTGCTGGAGTCCGAGCACTCGACTGCTTTCCTTGTTTTATTTTCCTCTATCCAGTTAACTGCCATATAAATTGCAACCAATTCCCCCGTAAAAACAGATAACTTATCGCTGATTATTTTATTTAATACTATGTTTCCTTGTGGGATAACTGCTGCAGCTCCTACTTTATTACTTATATTTTTGATGCATCTGTGTATATTATGATGTTGTCTAAAAACGTTTCCTCAATCCATTGTTCTATCTGGTAACTATTTAAATGTATTTTCTTTAGTAATTGCATGTTTACATTCGGGTTTATACAACCACGGTGGTATTGTAGGGATTGGTACTGTAGGGCTAACTTGTCAATTTGAGCTTCATCACATATGTCTCCTATTATCCACCCAAAACTATTCATTTTTTTCTTCTCTTTTTCTTGGCAATTTAGTAGCACTTGATGAGTCGGATGTCCATGCTTGGACCCTTTTAAGTTTTCCCAATAAACTGCTGATAGTTGATCTCTCCTCATGTCTAAAGGTTTTTCATTCATTTCTATTTGTAATGCTGCAACTGGGGTTTATTTTGTAGCTCCACAACATAACTTTAAAGCCTGTGATTGGTTCCTGTCTATTTTTCCAAGTAATGTTTTTGAAGCAGATTGGTAAATAATGCATCCATAATCAATAACAGATCGAATTAAAGTGATATATATGGCTTTCAATGTCTGCCTATCAACCCCCAAATCTTTACCCCTCAAAGCCCTCATTATATTTAACACATTTTTACTTTTCTCCACTATTTTGCTGATGTGGGTTGACCAGTTAATATTTTTATCAAACCATATTCCCAAATATTTAAATATTTGTACCTCTTCTATATTTTCTCCATAGAGTTTAATTTGGAGCTTATTTTGTACTTTCCTCTGTGTAAAATGTATGACTTTTGTCTTTCCAACAGAGAATCTTAAACCCCAAGCTGTTCCCCATTCTTGAACATTCTTTACTGCTTTTTGAATCTTCTTTTCTATATGATTAGTATTTCTACCTCTCTTCAACATCACTCCATCGTCAGCAAACAGTGCCACCTCCACTAGTCCTTCCACTTCACTAAAAACTTAATTTATCATTATCGAAAATAGTACTGGACTTATTATACTCCCCCCGGGGTCCCATTTTCCACTTCATATTCTCTACTATATTAATTCTCTATTTTTACTAATATTGTTCTACTTGTTAAGAAGTCTTTTATCCATCTATACATTTTCCCTCTAATCCCAATTTTATTTGGTTTTATCAACAACCCCTGTTTCCACAACATATCATAAGCTTTCTCTATGTCAAAGAATACTGTCTGCAAATATACTTTATTTATTTATTTGTCCCTTTCTAATTTCCTCTTCCAGCTGCACTGCTGGGTCGTTTGTGTTTCTTGCTTTGCGAAATCCACTTTGGTAGTTTTTTATTATTTCTTTTGACTCTAAATAATATACTAGTCTTTCATTAATCATTCTTTCCATTTCTTTGCCTAAATTTGAGGTCAATGCTATCGGCCTATAATTACCTACCTCTTCCGGGTCTTTCCCTGGTTTGCATATTGGAATTATTACAGCTTCTTTCCACTCAACTGGTAATTTTCCTTCTTCATATATCCTATTATATAATTTCAAGACCACTTCTTTGCCGATGCTACCTAAGTTTTTGATCATCTGATAACTCACCTGATCTTTTCCTGGTGTCGTATATTTAACCTTTTTCAATATTCGAACCATTTAATTCAAAGAAAATGTCATATCTATAGTGTTGCTAAAGCTATTATCGTTGTCTTCCATCATTTCCCCAATATTTAAACTAATTGTTTCTTCTCTCTTTTGTTTTTCTACATTTCTCAAATTATCATTACTGTGCACTTTAACAAATGTTTTTGCTAAAAGTTCTGCTTTTTCTTTACTTTCCACCACACTCCGTGTCCCATCTTTCATCACATGATTCTGACTCGTCAGACCACAGAACACTTTTCCACTTTGTATCAGTCCATCTTAGATGAGCTCAAGCCCAGCGAAGTCGACGGCGTTTCTGGGTGTTGTTGATAAATGGGTTTCGCCTTGCATAGGAGAGTTTTAACTTGCACTTACAGATGTAGCGACCAACTGTAGTTACTGACAGTGGGTTTCTGAAATGTTCCTGAGCCCATGTGGTGATATCCTTTACACACTGATGTCGCTTGTTGATACAGTACAGCCTGAGGGATCGAAGGTCACGGGCTTAGCTGCTTACGTGCAATGATTTCTCCAGATTATCTGAACCCTTTGATGATATTACGGACCATAGATGGTGAAATCCCTAAATTCCTTGCAATAGCTGGTTGAGAAAGGTTTTTCTTAAACTGTTCAACAATTTGCTCACGCATTTTTTGACAAAGTGGTGACCCTCGCCCCATCCTTGTTTGTGAATGACTGAGCATTTCATGGAATCTACTTTTATACCCAATCATGGCACCCACCTGTTCCCAATTTGCCTGTTCACCTGTGGGATGTTCCACATAAGTGTTGATGAGCATTCCTCAACTTTATCAGTATTTATTGCCACCTTTCCCAACTTCTTTGTCACGTGTTGCTAAATTCTAAAGTTAATGATTATTTGCACAAAAAAAAATGTTTATCAGTTTGAACATCAAATATGTTGTCTTTGTAGCATATTCAACTGAATATGGGTTGAAAATTATTTGCAAATCATTGTATTCCGTTTATATTTACATCTAACACAATTTCCCAACTCATATGGAAACGGGGTTTGTATATCTAACCTTGTTCCCGACCCATCATTCACACACACCAGTTCTTTTTCCCCCAACAATGCTTCCAATGTTTCCCCATTCCAGTCATCCCTTTCACCCCACACTGTGCTATGTGCATTAAAGTCACCACACCAAATAATATTGCCACTCCAGTGCTCCACTATTATTTTTAGTTGATGAATTTGTAATTTCTTGCATGGATTATAGAAGTTTAGCACTTTGTACCTTTCTTTATTATTCCATACTTCTACCCCTACTATTTCTAGTTCTATTTTCTTGTTCTTGTTTTACTTTTAATATTGTATAATGCATGTCTTCTTTAATAAATATGGCACATCCTCCTCCTTGCCCATCATTCCTATCTTTACGTATTGTTATATATCCTTTTATTATTAAAGGCCTACTGAAATGAAATTTTTTTATTTAAACGGGAATAGCAGATCCATTCTATGTGTCATACTTGATCATTTCGCGATATTGCCATATTTTTGCTGAAAGGATTTAGTAGAGAAAATCGACGATAAAGTTCGCAACTTTTGCTCGCTGATAAAAAAAGCCTTGCCTGTACCGGAAGTAGCGTGACGTCACAGGAGCTAGTATTCCTCACAATTCCCCAGAGGTGGGACCAAGTCATTGCTTTGCAAGTCACAAGTAAGTCTCAAGTCTTTGCCCTCAAGTCTCGAGTCAAGTCCCGAGTCAAGACAGGCAAGTCCCGAGTCAAGTCCAAAGTCAAGACTAGAAAGTCTCAAGTCAAGTCCCAAGTCCTGCATTTTGAGTTTTGAGTCCTTTCAAGTCCTTTTAACCACAGACTAATATTTTTACACAGATTGTGTATGCTTTTAAAATGCTGTATTTATTTATTAAAACAAGTGCATTTGAAATTGCAGGGAAAAAAATGGTGCTGACATTGCACTTCATAATAGCACTATTAACCAGTCATTTTAATAGTTTAAACAATTTTAAACATTTAACTCATTCCTTTACAGAATAAACACATTTGCAAAAACAAACATTAACATACTATTGGTTGTATTTTATGAAAATAACATTACCACAAAGTTGAGAAGGAGCAAAGATCTTCAATATTTGTATGTGAGAATCACAAAGAAATCTTCTGGGGGAGGATGACACCCCTACAGGGGTTTGGTTTACAAACTTTCAGCCCCACCTAAAACAAAATTCACCAGCCGCCACTGATTATGATGCATTCTCATTTTAGGCAAAGTATAAGACAATACTTTCTTAACAGTATAATTGTAACCAGGAATAAGTCTTCAAGTAACAATATTCAAATACTAACATTGTTGGGTAAGACAGCATTTGGTTTTATTCTGAATCCAGTGAAACAGATTGGTGGTTTTAGCTGATATAAAGACTTTCAGGTGTTTATATATGTTTAAGTATTTGGCAGACGCTTTTATCCAAAGCGACATACATAAAAAATAGATATAAAACAATCACTGTAAACATTATCATTTAAGGGAAGAATGTAATACAAAATATCAATACAAAGTGTGAAGACAGAATAAACTCTCTGCTGCTGCAGCAACAGAGTTACAGTCTATAGGTCCCTAAAATATATAGATATCTAATGTATTCATACATTGTTTATGTAGGATATACGCATGTATATATAATCTAATCATATTGTTTCTTCAATTTAAAAATAGCTGACCGTTTTTTTCCCCCTTCTCTGGGATTATATTCCCAGTTTTGATCTCGGACGTCTGGTCATTTATAGCGTATAAGAATATTATATTACTGTTAAGCAAACTATGAATAATAAAAACGCCAAAACATGTGTCCGTTATCATAGCTACACGTATGACAAAAAAAACGCGTGAAAATCAGTGGTATTCAGTGAGGTAAAATGAATTAAATTTGCCTGCCAAATGAATTGCACTGAGTGGAGCGGATCACCACTCCAAGATGGCGGCTCCGCGTCTCGTCTGCGCCAGTAGGCAGTAGCGCTCAATGCTGCGTACCCTTATAAGATGTCTATGGTTATAACGTTAGCAGTGAGTTTACAGCCTCACTGATTTAACTACACAGCAAATAAAAGTCATGTTACTTAGCCAATAAACGTTATCTTACATTCACAACTTACCCTTCTTTGTGCAACTTCAAATGTCGAACGAAGTTGGAAGTTGTTGCGTCTCCGTCTGTAATATTCGAACTGCGTGATTTGCATACGGCAATTCGTTTTTTGTTGACCAAGTCGTAGTTTTTATACCCGAACGAAACCAACTTTGGCATAATTGTTTCTCACTGCCGCATTGTTTGACAACTCATGTTCGGTGGTTGTCCTGCAATTGGATTGGATGAGAGCTGTGGGATGAAAACAACTAGATTTAATTTGATTGGCTGTTGTACTGACAGCACACACGCTGACAAGCAGCACATACGCTTATAGACACAGACGTATAAAATGAAAGATACGGAGCGCTCCCAAATAACTTTTTAAGGTTTGGGTTTTGGGGAAAGTAGCAAGTCATGTCAAGTCAAAAGCCTCAAGTCCAAGTGAAGTCACAAGTCATTGATGTTAAAGTCTAAGTCGAGTTGCAAGTCTCTCTACATTTTGTCAAGTCGAGTCTAAAGTCATCAAATTCATGACTCGAGTCTAACTCGAGTCCAAGTCATGTGACTCGAGTCCACACCTCTGCAATTCCCCATTGTTTACAATGGAGCGAGAGAGATTCGGACCGAGAAAGTGACGATTACCCCATTAATTTGAGCAAGGAGGAAAGATTCGTAGATGAGGAACGTTACAGTGAAGGACTTGAGAGGCAGTGATGGACGTATCTTTTTTCGCTCTGACCGTAACTTAGGTACAAGCTGGCTCATTGGATTCCACACTCTCTCCTTTTTCTATTGTAGATCACAGATTTGTATTTTAAACCACCTCAGATACTATATCCTCTTGAAAATGAGAGTCGAGAACGCGAAATGGACATTCACAGTGACTGAACATGTAAATACACGATTAATAATATTCAGCTTTGCGAAGCTAAAAAAAATAGAAGCTAACCTAGCAACGTAGCCAACGTGATAGCATAGCAGTCTCAAATGCAGATAGAAACTAAATTTTAAAAAACCCTGACTGGATGGATAGACAGAAGATCAAAAATACTATTAAACCATGAACATGTAAATACACGATTAATAATATTCAGCTTTTCGAAGCTAAAAAAAATAGAAGCTATCCTAGCTACGTAGCCAACGTGATAGCATAGCAGTCTCAAATGCAGATAGAAACTAAATTAAAAAAAACCCTTACTGGATGGATAGACAGAAGATCAAAAATACTATTAAACCATGAACATGTAAATACACGATTAATAATATTCAGCTTTTCGAAGCTAAAAAAATAGAAGCTAACCTAGCTACGTAGCCAACGTGATAGCATAGCAGTCTCAAATGCAGATAGAAACTAAATTAAAAAAAACCCTGACTGGATGGATAGACAGAAGATCAAAAATACTATTAAACCATGAACATGTAAATACACGATTAATAATATTCAGCTTTTCGAAGCTAAAAAAATAGAAGCTATCCTAGCTACGTAGCCAACGTGATAGCATAGCAGTCTCAAATGCAGATAGAAACTAAATTTTTAAAAAAACTGACTGGATGGATAGACAGAAGATCAAAAATACTATTAAACCATGAACATGTAAATACACGATTAATAATATTCAGCTTGGCGAAGCTAAAAAAATAGAAGCTAACTTAGATGCGGCGGCGGGCTTACTCACTGTAGTGCGTCTGCTATCCTGCTCAAAACACAACACAACCTCCTGGTGTTGGTGTTGCTGTAGTCCGCCGCTCCACCAATCGCACCTACAACTTTCTTATTTGCAGTCTCCATTGTCCATTAAAAATGCTGTTGCTAACGACGCTAAGGCTAATTTAGCAACTTAGCAACCGGACCTCACAGAACTATGATAAAACATTAGCGCTCCACCTACGCCAGCCAGCCCTCATCTTCCCATCAACAGCCGTGCTCACCTGCGTTCCAGCGATCAACGGCGCGACGAAGGACTTCATCCGTGGGTTTGGCGGCAAGCATCGGCTAGGCGTAGTAATTAGTCCTTGTTGTGTTGCTGTAAGTATTGTACTTAGCCGCTAATACACCGATCAATCCCACCTACAACGTTCTTCTTTGCAGCCTCCATTGTTCATTAAACAAATTGCAAAAGATTCACCAACACAGATGTTCAGAATACTGTGGAATTTTGTCGAAGAAAACAAGAGGCTTTTCTATCGGGTCCGATGGGGTCCAACCACTTCCGTTGCTTTTGTGATGTCACGTGCATAAATCATATCCAAAGGAGTTTTTCAACCGGAAGTGTGGCGGGAATTTTAAAATTGCACTTTATAAGTTAACCCGGCCGTATTGGCATGTGTTGCAATGTTAAGATTTCATCATTGATATATAAACTATCAGACTGCGTGGTTGGTAGTAGTGGGTTTCAGTAGGCCTTTAAGTTCAATTTGGGCTTCAGTCATGTTTCTTGAATACATATTATATGTGGTTTAGTTTTCATATTATTAATCTATCCCTTTAATTCCTGTCCGTTTGCTATTAAACTTCTGGCATTCCACTCTTCATCGTATGGGCAGCTGTTTTCCGGCACCCGGACCTGAGGCCGAGGGTCTATGCCTTTTACCACCCCAGGCCCGGGGGGCCCTCCCGTTCATATGTCAGGACACACAGAAGTGAGCCAGGTCACCGAGCAGTCATCCAGGTCCGCCAGGCCACGCAAACCATTAGGAGCACGATAAATCGGGCAACGCAGGATCACGTGGTCGGCAGTCTGCTCCTCCGCGCCACACTCACACGTCGCGTTAGGTGCTAAGCCCCACTGGAACATGTTTGAGCGAAAGCGACCGACACCAGTTCGGAGGCGGTTAAGCCTCACCCAGGCCACTCGTGGTAGTGAGAGGCCTGGTATTGAGCCGGTGTCAGGTATGAAGTCACGGAGTCTGGAGGAGATGGTATGCTCCAGGTCCGTGCTCCATTTGTGATTCGCCCAGTGAGCCGCCCTGATGTTGTTGTCACTGCATTGCTGCAGGAGCTTCAGGGCGGCTGGTACCAGTGGGTCTCTGGAGGGGAGGCGGGGCGTTGGCTCTGAGGAGAGTGTGAGCCTTTCATGGAGCAGGTGGTTCTCATCCATGTTTGCCCGGCCCGCCAGAGTTGCTACAGCACCTTGGCGACGAAGCTCAGCGTGTTGGATGCCTGCTAAGATGGGCAGTAGCTCCACAGGGGTGGGGCGCAGGCATCCAGTGATAACACGCAAGGCTTCGTTGATCGGGACATCAAGTTGTTTAGAGTGAGCACTGCGCGCCCAGACAGGTGCGCAGTACTCAGCAGTTGAGTAGACCAGGGCAAGTGCTGCTGTTCGCAGAGTTCTTGCCCCGGCACCCCAACCGGACCCGACCAACCGTCTCAGCAGTGAGACGCGGGTGTTGAGTTTCTTGCGTGTTGCCAAGAGGTGTTTACGGAAAGTGAGCGACCTGTCCAGGGTGACCCCAAGGTATTTAGGGTCAGGACGAGGGTCTTCAGGTGTAGGACGAGGCCGGCATAGGGTAAGGGAAGCCCCATCCGGCTTCCGCACCTCGAACCTGATCTCACGATCCGCTTCCCAATTGTATAGGTGGAAAGCTTGTGTCACCGTCTTGGATTCGCTGAGCTTCAATCTCCAGTTATGGAGGTAAGCCACTAAAGTCTCCATGTCCTGGCTTAGAGTTCCCTCCAAGGCCTGCCAGTCCCTGTCGGAGTGCAGCAGCGCGAGATCGTCTGCGTATGCGAACCTCCGTGAGACTGTGGCAGGCAGGTCGTATGTATAGATGTTATACAGGAGGGGAGCCAGGACAGATCCCTGGGGGACGCCATTTTTCAGGCGCCGCAACCTGCTTTTATCTCCGTTACTGGTGGTGAGAGTAAAGCTGCGGTTCCAGACAAGCTCCATGATCATTTTGACCATGTGCCTGTCTGGAAGCAGGCGGAGAAGTTTGCAGGTGAGGCCGCGGTGCCAGACTGTGTCATAGGCAGCAGTCAGGTCTATGAAGATGGCACCGGCCTTCTTTTTCGCCTCAAAGCAGTCCTCGATGTCCTGGGTAAGGAGGGCGACCTGATCCACCGTGGACTTCCCACGTCGAAAACCCGCCTGCTCCCGGGGGAGGTGGGGGTCTATGATGGGCTCGACACGGGCGTGAATCAGGCGCTCGAGGACTTTAAAGGGGACGCAGAGCAACGAGATTGGTCTGTAGCTCGTTACGTCATCCTTTGGCTTGTTCGGCTTGGGGATAGCGACAACAGTGGCCCTTCTCCAAATCCTGGGGATCCGGAGTTGGCGCAGGCAAGAAGACAGGAAAACTCTCAGCCAGGACTTCATTGCAGGGGCAGCGTGGAGCACGAGTTCTGGGCAGATGTTGTCAGGCCCAGCAGACTTGCCTGGTTTGGTATACTGGAGGGCAGCTGTGAACTCCTCCGGTGAAAACTCACCGGAGATGTTACACTCGCTAGATGTTGTTGTCCTCCAGAGGTCTGCAGTTTCCTGGCGCACCGCCCGGGAAAAATCTCGATTTATCCCGGTATATGCCCCGTTTTTCACAACCTGTGCTGCAATAGCATTTGCGGTAACGGGGCATGTTCGGGGTGCGCGCTCAGACCTACCAGTCAAGTTGTTCAAAGTGCTCCACGCGATACGGCTAGTGTGCGAGAAGTCGATGGAGTGGACTGCCTCTTTCCAGCGCTGGTGCCTCTTCCTTCCAAGAGTGGAAAGAAGGGCAGTGGCTGAATTGTTAGCCTCCGGGCCATAGGGAGCCCGGAGGAAGGCGCTGTAGAGGGTCTCGCACTCGCCATCCCAGCATGGTTTGTAGTTCTTACGCCGGCCGCGTGGGATGGCTTTTTTGGCCGCAGATGTTAGTGCCCTACAGAAGTCCTGGTATGCCTCGTCCACGTTGGGTGTGTCTGGTGGTGGGAGACACCGTGTGGACTTGTTGGTATGGAGGCGATAGAGTTTCCAATTGGCCTTCCGGAAGTTCCATCGCTTCATCGGTCCGCTCGGAACTGTTGTCACGAGGTCGGGCACCGATATCAGCGACGGTCGGTGTTGCGACCTGGGGAACATTCCTAGAACACGTCTGTCGGGGAGCTGGGTGTCCACACCGACACTCACGAAAGCCAGGTCAGGGTTCGTGTCAGTGTTATGCCGAGCGGAGTGAAAGCTGGCTGGGCCCTTCGGGTTGTAGAGAAGGTTGAGCGAGTTGCGCTCTGCCCAGTCAGAAAGAGTTTCCCCGCTCGGTGAGGTGGTACTGTATCCCCACCGTGTATGCCGGCAGTTGAAATCACCAGCATATACACACGGTGGTTCAAGCACTGGCAGTGACACTGGCGTGAGTTGTGAGGGTGGTGGTTTGTAGACGTTGACAATTTTGATGTCGCCAACGTCCACTCGCAGCCACTCGATCTCGGAGTTGTCCGGTGATCGATCGGCGAGGGTCCAGCTCAGATCGTTGTGGACAAACGTGGCAAGGCCATGCTTCTTGCTCAGGATTGACCCAGCTAGCGTGAAGTTGGTGATCGCTAGCTTGTCCGCTGTTGGGCGGTGGGTTTCCTGAAGGAGGATGACCATGGCTTGGGTGGTGTGGGCCATGTGCTCGATGACGGATGTTTTGGCATCTGTGAGCCCTTCAACGTTCAGTTGCAGTATTCTTGGTTGGAGACCGGCAGCAGTGTTGCTACCAGATCTCCGCCCAGACTGCCCCTGGACGCCAGAACGGGAGGGTACCCGAGTTGAAAGTTTTTTGTTTCGCCGCGTTGCCATGGAGTAGAGCAGCGCGGTTACTTGCAGGGATCACGGCGTGAACGTAAACTTTCTCGATCCACTGAACAATTAACATGGCGTTGGATTGTGGTAACATGACTCCGTCTCGTCTACTCTCTGTAGTTCACCTTGTACCTGTTCCCAAGATAGTTTTTTTAAATTAAAAAACTTTCCTGCTGCTTTGACAATTATTTTGATATTCTCAGACTTATTTCTCGCCTGTTCTGTACAGTTTATTACGTATGCCAGGAACACAACTAGCTTGTCCATGGAAAGTCCTGTATTTGCTGCCTCTTGTTTTTTATTACTTGAGCTATTCTCACTTCTGTCTTGTTCTGTACTATCTTGATTTCTTACTTTAACTGCCTCTGTGTATGTAATATTTCTTTCTACTCTGATTTGCTGTACTTCTGTTGCCTCTTTCCTAATGACACATCCCCCATACGCTGCTGTGTGATTCCCGCCACAGTTACAACACTTGACCGTTCATTACTTCCACATTGTCCATATTCATTCTCTTTCTATGCCACAACAATGTGGAATGCGCTCCCAACAGGTATAAAAGAAAGGGCATCTCTATCCTCCTTCAAAACCGCACTACAACCCTAAACTAACACCCTCCCCGGATTGCTAATAATCAAATCAAATGCAGATACTTTTTCTCATGCCTTCTGATCTCTCTCTCTCTCTCTCTCTCTCTCTCTCTCTCTCTCTCTCTCTCTCTCTCTCTCTCTCTATGTCCACTACTTGCTGTCCATATCCTACCCCCCCCCCCCCCCCCCACACACACACACACACCCCAGATTGTAAATAATGTAAATAATTCAATGTGATTATCTTGTGTGATGACTGTATTATGATGATAGTATATATCTGATAGTATATATCTGTATCATGAATCAATTTAAGTGGACCCCGACTTAAACAAGTTAAAAAACTTATTCGGGTGTGACCATTTAGTGGTCAATTGTATGGAATATGTACATCACTGTGCAACCTATAGTCTCAATCAATCAATCAATCAATGCTCCCCTCCACACCTTCCTCATCTCAACTTAGCATGACACACACTAGCTATGTGCCCATAGCGTTGGCACTTGAAACAGCGTACTGGGGGTGGGACGTAAGCGCTAACGTAAAAGCTTAAAAACCCAATCATAATTCTTCACGGGAGGACTTTTTCTCGACAAACTGTACTAGCACAGATTCGCTCTTCGTCTTTTCTCCATTTCTAAATGCCATCATTCTCGTCGTCATTGTGACAGTACCCCCTTTTATTTGTCTTTTCAATTTTTCTAAATTTTCACCTCTTGGGATTCCTGTCACGACTCCTCTTGCCCCCTTTCGTTCTCCCACTTCGATTTTTTCCTTTATTATCTTGTTGCACAGCTTTTGCAACCGCATTGCTTTATTCTTTTGCTCTCCATTTTTACATTTAATCAAAAGTTGTCCGTCCCTAAGCACCTTCGCTATCTCCACCTCTCCGATGTCCTTCTTTGACCCCTTAACCGTGTCATCAAACTTATGTCATTCATGTCTTGACCTGATTTAAATGTATATATGATCCTGTAGTTATCTTCCATAACCTTTTTCCTCTTTTCTACTTCTTCATCGTCTTCGTGTACTCTTTTAGCACTCGATTTTCCTTCATGCCCTCCACTCCCCTTCTTTCCTCTCTCCCCTCTAGTCCTATCCATGTCCATACCTTCCTCATACATCCCGTCACTATCCCCTTCCATCTCGATCCAGTCACAAAACAGTGTATGCACAACCGCCAAAAAGATTTAGATACTCTCACTGTTAGCCACCGTTTCTTGGTCTACTTCCACCTTCCTCTGTCGTGAACTCCTTCCTGTCTGTTTCCGTGTGTCTACGATTCAGTCTAGACCGTAGAATACCTTAGCGCGGAAGTGGATTGATTGATTGAGACTTTTATTAGTAGATTGCACAGTACAGTACATATTCCGTATAATTGACCACTAAATGGTAACACCCGAATAAGTTTTTCAATTGTTTTTAGTCGGGGTCCACTTAAATCAATTCATGGACTAATCCTGTTTAACAAACTATTCGCCGTGCGTGAACACAAGCTTATTTTCACAACCCTAATGTTTCATTTGCATTATAATTTTCTGATCTTCTGTTTACAATGTAGCTTTGTGTAAATTACAAATAATAAAGTTGGTTTTAAAAAACGAAGGCAAAGGATATGTTTCTAAAAAAAAACAAAAGCCAAGATTGTGTAAATGTTAAGGGATATTATCCTCGTATTCAATTCAAACTTGCAACAAATTAATGATTTGCTCGTCCTGAATAAGAACAATTTGTACGGAAACACAATATTTAAGTACACCACATATTTGAATATAAAATTGACGTCACTTCCTCTCGTGACTTGCGGCTTCTTGGTTCAGAATCAGAATCAGAATCAGAATAGTTTTTATTGCCATTGTTTGAGAATGGGTTCACAAACTAGGTATTTTACTTGGTGCAATCGTGCAACATAAAACACATATAACAGAGAATAGAATAACATGAGCTGTAACTGAGCTATCAGATCTTGTTATTCATGATAACCTTGCATTGACTTGGGAAATGTATGTGCCCGTTTGAGTCATGTGTATTACAACAGAAAACTATACAAAAAGTATTAAACTATGTCCAAGACATCAGTTTAACAAAAACAATATAAAGTGGATAGACATTCCTAATAACAAATTATATGTTAGTTTTATAAATGATTAATTTTCATTTGTGCCCCCAAAGAACAGAGACAATTATTTGCATTTGTTTATTTGTGTTTTACCTTAAGAGGTCCCCAAACATTTTGACTTGGGGGTCACATTGGGTTAAAAAATTATATATATATATATATATATATATATATATATATATATATATATATATATATATATATATATATATATATATATATATATATATATATATATATATATATATGCTCCAGTAACTTTTGTATACTGTGGAAAACAATAAATATAACCAATTTTTAATAAAGTCAAATAAAAATTAGGCAACAAGAGAAGTATTCCACACTTCTCTTTTGAAAAGTAAATATGTACAGCCGATATGGGCATCTACATCATTAATATGATTTGCCTGAACGGCTGGACAAAACAGGTTATATATATATTTTTTTACTTGGTACGTGCCGCAGGCCGGGTTGTGGACGCTGGCGGGCCGGATCCGGCCCACGGCTGTAGTTTGGGGATCCCTGCCTTAAATATTTATGCTTTTCCGTGACAAACCCCAAGGATATGACGACCCGATGAGGAAGACTTCAACCACAGTTGTATTTAACACATTTTTCCACAAAAACACAAAATAGTTGACATTTACTATCATCAGTGTCAAATGTCTATCAAACTTTTGCTGGATACTGGGCAAAAATAGTCAGTATTAACACACATGTATTAGTACTCATTGTGTATTTGACATATAATACTCTAGTGCAGTGGTTCTCAAATGGGGGTACGCGTACCCCTGGGGGTACTTGAAGGTATGCCAAGGGGTACGTGAGATTTTTTAAAAAATGTCTGTCAAAAAGAACTGTGAAAAGAAATGCAACAATGCAATATTCAGAGTTGACAGCTAGATTTTTTGTGGACATGTTCCATAAATATTGATATTAAAGATTTATTTTTTTGTGAAGAAATGTTTAGAATTAAGTTAATGAATCCAGATGGATCTCTATTACAATCACCAAAGAGGGCACTTTAATAAGTTGATGATTACTTCTATGTGTAGAAATCTTTATTTATAATTGAATCACTTATTTATTTTTTAACAAGTTTTTAGTTATTTTTATATCTTTTTTTCCAAATAGTTCAAGAAAGACCACAACAAATGTTCAATATTTTGCACTGTTATACAATTGAATAAATCAAAAACTGATGACATAGTGCTGTATTTTACTTCTTTATCTCTTTTTTTCAACAAAAAATGCTTTGCTCTGATTAGGGGGTACTTGAATTAAAAAAATGTTCACAGGGGGTACATCACTGAAAAAGGTTGAGAACCACTGCTCTAGTGAGCAACAATGATTAACAAATAATAAAAACACTTTCTTGACGATGTGACATGATTGTAATGTTTTCTGATTTTACTGTTACAAAAACGCATCACGCAAAACGCAAGAATGTGTTATGTAATGTGTACCTCTAAATGGAGCGAAAGGGGTGCCACGAGCCCCGGAGGTGGGCGACTCCTTACGGTTGGTTTTTTTGAAAGCACCGGCCGTGCGCTGCGACTGCGAGCTTTCGACCAATCAGAAGTGAGCATTTTTCGCGCTGGTCGGCCTCACAGTTTGAGTTACCCGCAAAAGCCTTTTGATTCCACTTGAATGAAATCCTCCGATTTCCAGGATGGATTATAAGAGCACTTTTTCCAATTGACGACCGAGTGGACGTCCGGCAGGTAAACCCCTAGACGCTGTGTTTTGTCTTGTTGTCAAGGCCGCGGATGGAGACCTTTGTGGACTTTTTTAAGAGTACACTTGCCCGGGCCGACCATCCATTTTGGTGAGCTAGCCACAATGCTACCTAGCTGATGCTAACGCTGTTTTTGAATGAGCTTCGGTGGCTAGCGGGTTAGCATGTTCGAAGCTAGCTGTCATGGCGCCGACAAAAGAGACGATTCTAACCGGTAAATATTCCAGAGTTTATCAGTCGTTTAACCAGATGTATTGGACTGCGTGATAGTATTGTTTCCGGTAAACCAGGACCTCAGTTATTTCGCATTAAGCCGTCATATGGCGGTTTTTGTGTATTTGCTGGTTAGTAATGGCTGACGGCGGTGAGCAAAGTGTGGTTGAAGATAATCGATGACTTCTTGTCAAGACACTGTATCTGCTTCATATGATAGCAGTATAGCACATGGTTTATTATGACATGGTAAAGTTGGTCATTTTAAAGTACTATAGTTAATAGAGAGGTAAAAAGTTTTAGGTAAGGGCGCTTGTTAGCTGGGCAGTCGATTAAGGACTATACTTTTCCGCTGTTGAATGTCATGTGTGTTGGAGAGATCGGAGAGGGTTAGCGACAGTAGCCTTTATATTCGTGGCTGTGTTCCAATAGGAGTTCGCGGACTTGTCAGCTGCTCCCATTTCCGCGGCTTTTTCAGCCGGTGATGCGCTGCTTCTCTTCGCCCTCATTGGGCATCGCTGCACACGGCGCCTGCCTCCTCCATACTCCTTCCATGCCCCTACCGCAGCCTGCCGCTAACTGCTAGCTCTTCCTTTCTCCAGGGGGAACTTGGAAGTGTCCGCGGTAAGAGGGTAATTAGGTTATCCATCATGTTACTATGTATGCATGCTAGTAAGCTTACGGGTAATCTTCTTTTTGCCAAAACCTACCCTTATTTGGTGCTTTTGTGTCATATAGTCGCAGGTAAGCATTGGGAACATTATGTGGCAGGTGTAGCTTTGACGCTTTCTTTTAAGAAAGAGTGACATTTTTAACATGTTAAACATTTTGTACTGTGTGTCATTTGTCAGAGAGTATACAAGCTGTTGAATGAAATGGACAGCAAAGGGAGCTCCCTGCCATCGATGCCCGAACCAGCCAGCCCCGTAAGCATGAAGCAGCCGCCCGAGTCCCTCGCCGTGCACAAAGCTCGGGGGGACATGAGTGTGGACCCGTCAATGCTAATGGACCAAGCCGCCGCCCAGCTGGCCGCCACTTTGCAGGACAGCGTGCTCCAGAAGATGTCCAACCACACTCACAATAACCACGGCCATGAGACGCTCAAAGACCTCACCTCCCTCGTCCTCAACGGGGACCAGGACGCCATACCCAAGCTGTGCGCTGCAGAGACGCCCACCCTTAAAGGTGCCGAATCCCCGCCTTTCAGTGGCACCCACCAGCTCACCTGCAGTCCGCACGGCGATCCGGAACTGAAGGTAACCATACCCCAGGTGGTCCAGGCACCTCTCTTGGAGCCGTGCTCCGCCGGCGGGACCAGTTTGTCTGCCGGTGTTGAAGGTACGATGTCTGCACCAGAGCAAAGACAGGAAGCAAAGAGGGGTAGGGGGAGGCCTTCCCAGCCTAAACCTCAACCCAGACTAGGTTCCTCTGGCGCACTTGAAGAGACACTCGGCTTTGATCCTGTTTGCAAGGCAGGAGATGAGGTTGGTTTCTATAGGTTGTATTCTGTCGCATGAGTTTTCAGCGGAAGTAAACAAAGTGGTGGGCCACAAAACTCACATGGCTACTCTGCAGCAAACAGAATACGACGCAAGGGGCATAGATCTTACCACTAAAGGCCGATACGAGCAAAAAAATCAAACTATGAAATGGAATCTATACCCTTACTTTATAAAAACAAAGATTTGTCGAGTGGTTGCATTTCATGATTTAACTTCACATCTACAGCCATGTTTGTTGCTGTTTACGAGTACACCTTTCCCCCCCCCCCATCTTTATCAAAATATAAGTATAATTTCAACGTGTATGTGCTGAAAGAGTCATTTGTGATTGCTGCCTTTGGTAAAAACATAACTCTTTTAGGTTTTGATCACATTTGATTTATTTTATTTAGACTCGCCGAGTTGGTGCTTTACGAAACACTTGTAGCAAATGTGTGTTTTTAGAAATACAAATAATATCAAGATAAGACTTAAATGGGAAATACTGAACGTTAAAAGTATATCAAACAAACCTTTAACAATAGTGTTCACTCCAAACTTGTGCATTATTTGACGCTGCTCCCTTGGACTGGAGTGTTGGCTACTTTTCTCTTTGTCATTTTGTAAAATCTTGCACTCTTCCGCCCTTTCTAAAAAACCTCTCGAGAAACTCTGAAAAAAACGTTAATCCTTTTCGCGATTTAAACTATTCGTACAGCCGAAAACAAACGCAAGGCTTTTTTTTCTTTGAGAAAAGTTAAACGGCGCATGGTACCCATTGAGAAGACAGTTAGATTGACCACCACGCATATTTAGTGTGACGTGAGTAAAATCCAAGCAACTGTTGCATTCAAGAGTAGCGCACAGTGGACGCCCTGAACTTTTCTATCTTCACGTAGCATTTTAGGACTGCTGATTGTCATGCACATGCAAAAAGTAGTTCTACTGCTGCAAGTAACTGTTACTAGCACCTGTTACACGAGCAGATGATGCTAACACGCAGGTTGCTTCTTAATTTTGAACGTGAGAAAAATGTTCCTTTCCCGTTCCAGCCTGCTGTCATCTGTCAGTCATTAGCGGACACCCCAAAAGTGTTTCCAATGCAGAGAAGATTCTCTGTAGGCGATGTGGTTTGGACTAAGGTGTCAGGATACCCCTGGTGGCCCTGCATCGTGACCACAGACCCTAAATTCAACCATCACTTCAAACTCAACGGTGAGTTCCCCCTCTCGACTGTCTTAAAAGGCAACGTAGTGACTTTTTAAGCATCTACCTCGACTACTCTGATTTTGTTTGACAGGTAAAAGTAGATCAGGCCTCATTTACCATGTACAATATTTTGGAGATGCCCCAGAGAGGGGCTACATTTTTGAGAAAAACATGGTGTCCTTTGCTGGGGAGGACCAGTACCAAGAGCTCAGCCTGCACAACAACCAGCCGGCGTCCTGTGTCATCCACAAAAAGGTACCAAGACTTGTAGAGGATGTTCCGTTGTGCAACATAGAGAAACTTAAGTTCCTTAACATTTGTTAAACAAGGTTTCTTAAATTTTAAAAATTTTCCTTGAATGCAATCTTCTACAATGTGCCACTCGTTGCATGATCCGTGAGTTAGCAGTTGCCTTGTGTGTCCAGACGCTTCAGTCGGTTCCCCGTATGCTGCGGCCTCAGTGGAAGATGGGCGTGATCCAGGCCACGGAGGCCCTTGTCATGACGCTAGATGACCGCTTAGCCACCTTTACCTTTGTGTACGATGACAGCGGTCCTCACCTAAATCCCTGCATCCTGGACAAGCTGAAGCCAGAACCAGGTATGGAGGCAGAGACCCGCTTGCTGCTGGGCTCATTGGCCCAGCTCACAGCAGCCTCCCAGTCCAGAGACGGCACTTTCATGGGGACCAACACGCAAACGACCGCGGTTAAGCAAGGAGAATGGCTTGATGGACTTCAAACACTCCCACAGGTTGGAAAATACTTCTTGTCAATTTAATTAACACTCTGATTGTCAACTTGGCCTTGACAATGTAAGTAAAAAATCATTGTTTAGTTGCTTATAGGGGTACACGATAAATATTGGACTGATAATTGTCAAGCCGATATGAGAAATGATAATGCTATACTCGTGATGGGCGATTATTTGATTGTGGTCAATGATTGCGATAAATGAAATGTTTGTTAGAAGATACTGCAGTTGTAAACAGTAGTGAAGCATCGATGATCGGTATAATCCTGTACGGAACAATCAACCTTTATCGACCGTGATCATGTGTGTGTATTTTTGTATGTTTGCGTGTGTGTTTGTGAAAATGTTTGTGTCAGTGTGTGCGCGACCTCCCGTTCCACCGCTGCAAAAGTCAGGTTCGTCTCAATGTTCAATCAGCATTGTGCCTCTTCCCCTTACACAGCTGGAAGTGCAACCCAGAATAATAAAATAAAGAAATATATCTAACACAAGCATAGAAGTTGAAACACAACATTGAGAAGGAACAGCAACTTTAGCGACAGACTTTAGTCTCACTGTAGCACACAGTAGTCCTGCCTGAATGTGGTCTCGCAGGCAGCCAGGCACAGAATGTCTTTGTGACTGAACTACTGTATTGGTCCCGACTGGGAGAATAAACACACCCACTAATTTAATCAGAAAAGGGCATTTTAATGTCTAAATATTTTGAATCGGACGTTTTGTTCAGGTGTCTGCAAAGATTCAACTCCTCTGATACAACATGTACTAAAAAACTCTGCAGGCAGACACTTTGTGTTCAAATCAGTTTTGAGTTTGTGGATAAAAACATTTTGCTCCTAAACTAATCATAAACTTTGTTTTATGTGTTGGTACACATTATTTTACAGTACCTCAATTTCAAAATTCACTTTAATGTACTTTTATTAAACATAGGCTACAGTAACTGAGTTAAAAAAAAAAAATCTGGGTCACCGTTTGCCAAAGCACTGGTGAGAAGCACTGATGTATACAAGTAATTAAACAGTACAAATAATAATTCACCATTTGAAAGTGTTGTTTAGTAAATGTTCACTTGAAATAAAAGTCTTATAGTGGTCAATAAACCAATTATACTTTTACTGCAGAATGTTTGTGATGACTAGCAAAAAAAAAAAAAACAACAACTTTGAGAGGAAAAAAAAGTTGTTCTCTTTACATCCCTCATAAAACATTCCAAAAACGAAGCGAAACTATGGCCCTAAAACCAGTTAGAACGTAGCGTGGGTTACCTTTACCGTTGCACCTGTAGTAAACACAAATATATACAGTATAAACAAAATGACAGTTGTGCATATATTACCTCCATCAAACATTGCGGTAATGTCTATTACAAGATACTGCAGTAATAAACACTAGAGATGCAACACTACTCGGTATAATTCTGCACGGGACATTACGCCTTTAATTTTAAAAAAAAATCCAATGAAATAAAAAAATTGATTGTGATAATTTTTTTTGCCATATTGCACAGACCTATTAAAAAAATAATTTAGTGAGGTGAAATTACACGAAAGTGGGTTAAGAAAAATGGTGTAGATTGTGTGGGACTTATTTCCTGTTTCGTAGGAAATCTACATTTTAAAAATAGTAGCTATAAAGAAGTGTTCTGTATTTGTCTTGAAAAGTAGAACATTTGTCTGTTTCAGCCTTAAAAAAATTGTGCATCCAAGTTGTTGCAACACTGAGCCCTCCTGCTGTGTTGCCTTATTCTCTGGTAGACAAGCTGTGCTAAAAAGTGGCACAAAATCTATTTGTGTCGGTCCTAATTTATTTATGGCAGGTCACCATAAATAAAAATGAATGTACAGACGACTGTGCTCATACATATAGATTGGTCAGATGTAGTCTGGATCTGACCAATCTTAGTCTATAAGCGGGAACTGATGAAGCCTACCTGATGAGAGGGGAAATGTCTTCCAAGACAAACCAAACAGTCTCGTTGCAATCGATTGATTACCCTGAGATGACAATGAACTGGATGAATGAGAACATTCATAGACAACGTACAGACAATGATTTTTTTTGAATATCTGAGGTTGTTGGGCAACACGTCACATGTGCCGTCCAATCCAGGCACATCTTCATGCATACAATTAACAGAAAGCACATTTTGATCTGCTGACACAATTGCAAGTATACATGTTAACCTTGCCTTACTTCCTGGTAATCTTCTTCAAACTTTTGGTCTGGACCAGAGTACAAGTGTGAAGGCACTTGTACTCTGGTCCAGAAGGCAACAATCACTCTGCCACTTACAGTAAACGCCTGAATGATTTACGTCATAGGATCACATGGTGCTGGGATCAGTCGTACATCTCAAGAAGAAGCGAAGGCCCAGACAACCTCAACCCCGTTTACAGACGAACAGGAGGAGGAAACCAGCCAACAGAACCAAAGTGGCAGATGGTTCACTTTCAGGTTCAGCTCCAGGTCAGTGGAAAAGTTTGTTCAGGAACGTAGTTCCTTTTATTAAAGATATTGTGTTTACAGAACAGCATCTGTTCATGCAGAGGAACACTCGCATTAAGTCAAAAATATTTATTTTGAATAAGGGGTTACTTTTTAGTCTAGACATGGGTGTCGTTTACATTTTAACCGATACCAGTACCAAATTGGTAGTTTTTAAAACAGCGACGATGCGTCCAAGCCAGTACTTAAAAAATGGAAAACATGCAAATTATGTAAAAAAAAAAAAAAGCCTTTTACTTTTTTGGATTTGTGTGACATTCGAGTTGAACAGGCTAGAAATTTAAATACTTCCAAAATATAGGTAAAAGAAGTGCATTCAAATATTAGAAATAAAACCCACAACAAATTGTCATAGTTATTGGACAAAACCAGCAGCAATACAGAACATGATTGTGCAAACAACCAACTCATTGGTGTTGCATAGTGTAATTGTAATCATTGTGAGGTTTTGTGAATGTGCTCTGTTCACTGTAACCGTCATTGGTGCATAATAAGGAAGTGCTGTGTTGTTGTGGTTACGGCCTAGTTCTGCGGCGCTAGCGGTGTTTTGAGGGCTGCTGTTGGCGGGTTAAGGTCAGCAATAATGTTTAGGAAGAGTGTCAAACTGTGCTTATCGAAACGCTACATTACTTACAATAAGTTTATTTCACAATATCACCGCCAAGCACTTGTTGCAGGTGGCTGAGCCTGCATTCATTTAGAACCAAAATGAGGCACTGATAGCTGCTACTCTTTGTAAGGATTGTTCTGGTTACTACCGTTTACGTTGGCACCAGTGCTATTATTGAACCGGGTTTGGGTAAACCATTTCTATTTACTTACTTCTTTGATGAAAACGTGTGAAATGTAACTGTGGAGGAGCAATTTCACTACAGCTCTGCTGTGGGCAAGCCCGACATTCATTTGTGAAATTCTAATGTAGCGGAGCCATCTCACTCAAGTCTGTCACAATGCGCTCATGCATATGTGTGTGTTTGTGTTTTTAAACCCCACCCCTCCAAAGCTGTCAACCAGGGTTATTCAACTGGCCACTGCAGAGAATGCTGACTCTTAGGAATATCAGGCATGTGAAATGTCCGCGAAAATGCAGAAATCTTTCACAAACTATCACTTCTGTGTTTTTTTTTAATGAAAAATCAAAGAATTAGGATCTAAACAAAATGTTTTTGAACGCTCGCCTTAGCTGTTAATCATTGCCGAAACGCCGTGCTGAATTGCAGGACCGGGAGACGATAGGGGGCGCCGAAACAAACTGGCTAGTTAGTATTATCAATGGGGGTGTAACGGTACACAAAAATTTCGGTTCGGTATGTAACTCGGTTTAGAGGTCATGGTTCGGTTCATTTTCGGTACAGTAAGAAATCAACAAAATATAAATTTTTTGGTTTTTTATTTACTAAATTTGCAAAATCTTCCACCAAAAATATTTTTCTTAGTGGAATATTTGATGTGAAGTAATCGGAACCTTGGATAGGTCAATAATTCATAATAACATTGATGTTGATTCAATATTATGTTTTGAGCAATGACAGTTTGAAACAAAAAAAAAACAGCTTTGTTTTATTAGTCAACATTGCAACTTTTTCTAAATTACATTTCACCTTTAAGCTTTTTTATTTCACTTTTGTTATGTTTTTGTTTATTTTAATAGTATTTTTAGAATGTGCCGTGGGCCTTTAAAACATTAGCTGTGGGCCGCAAATGGCCTCCGGGGCACACTTTTGACACCCCTGCTATAGATAATAAAAAATTAAATCTGATAAATCTATGGCATGCGTGTTTATCATAACTCTCTCACTCTCTCTGTCTCTGTCTCTGCCCCTCCCTCACGAATGCTGCTGCGTGCACAATTAGTTTTGTTTTTAACCCCTTCTTAACCCTGAACGTACATTGTTAATACACGCAACCATAACTCAAAATGCCGAGCATTTGAGGCATTTAAGAAACTCTGATAGACTGACCATACGTCCTCTTTTCACCGGGCATGTCCTCTTTTGCGGAGCTGTCAGGGCGGAGTTTCTTAAATGCCTCAAATGTCCGGCATTTTGAGTATTGTTTACACAACGTGCAGTACGCTACTTAATATGTCCGTGTGGAAACTCGTTCGGTACACCTCCGCATCGAACCGAAACCCCCGTACCGAAACGGTTCGATACAAATACACATACCGTTACACCCCTAATTATCAAGTTAGCTTACTTGTTGTTGCCTGTGTTCGCTCTCCAAGCCACAACGTCAACGGGTTTCGACTTTGCTGCTAATCCTATTTGGATGAATAGGATCCAAACACTGTTAGTCCGAACCATAGAAGAAGGTATATTTATACGTGACGGATGGAAACAGAGGTCAAAACACCGGAAGTATATTTTACCCGAGGGGTCGTGGCTACTGGATAGCGTTGCCAAATGGGAAACGTTTTGAGTTATTTGCATGCATGTTATAGAATTTTACATTACATTTGTTATGTAATGTAAATTTGTTTGTTAATGTTTAACTATTTAAAAAAAATAAAATTCTGTGGTACCTTACATGGTACATGTAAGTGTCAAAAAGACAGCCAAAAGAGGTTGGTAGATGACAATAAATCTAAAGGTAAAATGTAGTGTAAAGATGCACCCAATTGCAGGAAATGGAGTCTTGATTTTCAAAATGTTCTTTCGGGGCTTGCATGGCAGCACTTTGTGTCGATATAAATGTTCCTCTTTTTCGTCAGTTTTCCTCTGGAATATACAAATTAAGAATTCCCCCACCCTCGGCCTTTGGGTTTCTAGAAACGTGGCCCCCAAAACTATTGAATTGCCCTGCTGTAAAGTCAAGGAAACGCTGCATGGGGTTTTAAATGTAATACTGTGTGGTTTTAGCAAAGAGAAGATCGAAGCAGATAAGGACAACTGCGTTAGACGTGAACAAAAATCAGCAGCCCAAAAGGAGGCGAAAAAATGTGAGTTTTTACACCATCTGCTGGGCTTTTGTTGTAAAGATATCATCAGTGCAATGAGCTGGGGAATGTACATTAAATCACATATGTCCACAGTCCGCGTCAGAGGGAGCTGATGAGAAGCCGAAGAAGAGGAGGAGGAAGATTGACAAAGAAGTAAAAACGTCTAATGTGCCTCTTGCAGGTAAACGACAATCATTCCATCAGCAGGTGGATTTTGCTTAACAATCAAAATGTCCCTCTCGCTCAGACGTGCACGAAGCAGAGAAACAAAAGCAGCGGAGAAAGCGAGTGCAGAATGGAGAGAATCCCAGCGAAGCCTCAAAGGCGAAAAAGAGGCGCTTGTCACTGTGTCCCGAACTTGAGGTGAGACCTTGTCCAGTTGGGGGAATGTGCCGTCCCGCGGAGATGAACTCGTCTATCCTCGCTGTTTAGGGCTCTGGAAGTGAAGGATGTCCTGATTCTCCAAGTGACAGCCTGGACGGGATGAAGAAGGGCGATCGCAAGAAGGAGTTTGTCTGCCAGGTGGGTCTTTTACTCAAGAAACAGTTTCATCACATAAGAGAGTTTTTTTATACGCGGGTTCTCTGCAGTTGTGTGAGCAGGCCGGCGAGGACCTGTTGCCGTGTGAAGGCCAGTGCTGTGGGATGTTTCACGTCCGCTGCCTGAGTGAAAACTTCAAAGCAGACGACAAGCTTGTGTGTCAGGAGTGCAGCACACGTAAGCACATCCTCAATTGTAAACACATCACGTAGTTGTATTGTCCTGTTCAAGTGTTTCTCCTTCATTTCTCTGTCAGGTGCCCACTCGTGTTTCACGTGTAAGCGCTCAGACGGTGAGGTGCGTCGCTGCCACGTGGCCAACTGTGGCAAATTTTACCATGAAGCGTGTGCCCGCCTCAGCCCCCTCACTGTGTTCGACAACAAGGGCTTCCGCTGCCCGCTGCACACCTGCCTCAGCTGCCACTATGGCTGCAGCACGCAGCACAAGTCCACTAAAGGTGAGGCGCCCTGGGCCGCAGCGCTGTCGCCGCACTTGGCACGCGCTCTTGACTAACACGTGCCCTGCTTGTGTGCTGCAGGGCGGCTGATGCGTTGCCTGCGCTGCCCCGTCGCCTACCACGTCGGCGATTTGTGCGTCGCCGCAGGCAGCGAGATGGTCACCAACACGGCCATCGTCTGCACCAACCACTTCCACGCCAAGAAAGGCTACAGCCACCACAGTCACGTCAATGTCAGCTGGTGCTTTGTCTGCTCCAAAGGTAAAGCTTTGTACAAAACCCTTTCTATAAGGTCCCGCACACCCTGAGTCGTACGAAAACCAAAGCGATTTTCTTTCCCATAACATGATGCAAATCCAGTTACCGTATTTTTCGGAGTATAAGTCGCACCGGCCGAAAATGCATAATAAAGAAGGAAAAATACATATATAAGTCGCACTGGAGTATAAGTTGCATTTTTTGGGGAAATTCATTTGATAAAATCCAACACCAAGAATAGACATTTGACAGGCAATTTAAAATAAATAAAGAATAGTGAACAACAGGCTGAATAAGTGTACGTTATATGACTCATAATAACCAAGTGAGAACGTGCCTGGTATGTTAACGTAACATATTATGGTAAGAGTCATTCAAATAACTACAACATATAGAACATGCTATACGTTTACCAAACAATCTGTCACTCCTAATCGCTAAATCCGATGAAATCTTATACGTCTAGTCTCTTACGTGAATGAGCTAAATAATAATATTTGATATTTTACGGTAATGTGTTAATAATTTCACACATTAGTCGCTCCTGAGTATAAGCCGCACCCCCGGCCAAACTATGAAAAAAACTGCGACTTATAGTCCGAAAAATACGGTACTCTATTGTTGGGTTGACCTGTATCAGGCCTCTAATTTGAACTTTTTAAGGTCAAGGCAAGTGTTGCCTTAAAGGAGGGCTCATATTTTAGGGCACCAAGGCAAGTTAGAAAGGCACCAAGGCAAACAATATTTTCTTTCGAGGCAGGGGCCTCCAAAGCGCATATATATATGTGAACATTTCTTACCATGGTTATTATTATCGCAGTAATTTTAAATGTGCTCAAAATTTTCTAAAACTACTTATACTGAAATTCTTTACCAAATTTTTATTTTTTATTTTTTAAACACACACATTCAAAATGTATATATGTACCTCAAGTAGAAAACTGAATGTGCATATGAAAGCAACACAAGCATTATAAACAAAGTAATATGGCAGAAACAAAATAATACTATAAATAAATACAAATAAATGTGAAAAATCCGCAAGATCGCATCTTATGGATATAAGACGTAACTGCACTTTTTGTCCATATAGATATAAATAGTGTTAATATATGAGGTCAAGTCTTATACATAGGACTGCACTATTATGGACAAAATAATAATTAAGATTATTTTGATCAATATTGAAATCACGATTATTAATCATGACTATTCACTATGTTTGGTAAAACAGTGTTGGGGTGTGAACGCGACGCCATCATATAATTTGTAATACCTAATAAAAATGCTCTACATTCTGGATCTATATATTTAAAGACAAATATTTGTGTTTTTGTACATTAATAGTATCAGAGTGTCAGATTTTTTATTACATGATGCCTTTATCTCTAGTTTTACATTTTCATCGAGAGAGGTATTTTTTAAGTTATGTACATTTACATGCACTAATGTGTGTACATGTACACGCTGTATCAGAACAGATCCATTGAGAGTTTGAGTAGAAATATGTTATATAGGTATTATACACCATAAAACATTAACAAAAGGCTATGTCACATGAATGGTTTTTAAAGTAATTAATTTGTGGAATGAAAAAAAAACAAGTAATGTAAAAAAAACATGGTGTTTACTTTTTGATAACAATATAAAAGACAAAGCAGTTTGGCTAATGAAGATTTAGTCAAATAAACAAGCTTTGTTCTTCAACAACCATCATGTACTTCAGTGCAACAGTTTGGCCAACAAAAATAAAGAGGCGTGACACCTCACATCTAACACACAATCTTTGTGCCTCTCCGACAACTCAGCCAGCATTCAATTCGATGAGATGACAAAACATTTGAGCTAGTATTGATGTTATCGGAACACTAACAAAGTTAGCAGTTAAATAAAGGAGGAGTGAACATCCCAGTAAACAAACTACAAACTTTATAAACAAGTTGTAACAATGTTCACGACACATCGCTTGCAGCATGGTAACTCTCAGTCCCAGCAGCTGACGGAAGGATTCCAGCTGCACGTTCAAAATGAAACTGCAACATCAAATATTGTTCTCCTCCTTGCGCTCTTAATCGCACACCGAGACTCCACAGAAGTAGAAGCGATTGAAACGAAGCGATCGGCTACGTTAGCTCGGAGTAGGACTGGGCGATATGCCCTTTTTTTAATATCTCGATATTTTTAGGCCATATCGCGATACACGATATATATCTCGATTATTTGCCTTAGCCTTGAATGAACACTTGATGCATATAATCACACCAGTATGATGATTCTATGTGTCTACATTAAAACATTCATGTTCATACTGCATTAATATACGCTCATTTTAAAGTTTCATGCAGAGAGGGAAATCACAACTAAGTCAATTGACCAACACTGTATTTATTAAACAGTTATTAAGCAGTGGCTAGGCTAAGCCACAGCGCCTCAAATGTTATCTTTTTTTTTGTAAACTGAATTTAATAGGAAAAACATGAAAAAACAAATATTTTCTGTCATTTCAAAACAGAACGTGCAAGATTGTCAGAGACATTTTAAAACAAGCTATTAGTGCACTTTTGTGCATGATGTCTTCAAGATGACAAATCAAAACAACACTAAATTAAAGTGCACTTTTTGTACAGAACGCCACTACAATAGTTTAAAACAAATAAAGTGCTCTTCTGTGCATGATGTCACACAAGATATTTCAATAACTGTAAAATAAAAATTAGCTGCATAATAGGAAATCAAATTGTGTACGTCCTTCGCTATGTGGTAGGTTCCGGCGGATGTTATCTACTTATGTCGTGGACTATTTTTTTCATACGGTGTTGATGTGGAAATGGTTGCCTCTGCATTTTGTTGGTGTGGCACCGAACGGAGATGTTGACATGCGCAGTAAGCACTCTTCATTCTCGAGCGGGTGACTTTTCAAATGATGCTACATATTAGCAGTAATGCTACTTTTTGTAGCAACGCTTTCGCCCCACACTTGACAAATTACGGTTGTCTGTTCGACATATTCCCACTTGAAGCCAAACCACTGCCAGACGATGGACCCTGTGCTGTTTTTCTTAGGAATGAATTCTTCCTTAATTTGTTACCAGATTCGCACCTTCTTTTCTCGTATTACCACTCGCACTACAGCTAACTTTAGCCATGCTGCTACCTCTCTGCTCCGCGAGGGCGTATACGTATGTGACGTATGTAAGAAGGTGCGCTTGTTTAAGTCTCTGTGAGAAGTAGAGACTAGAAAGAGTGAGAAGAGCCTGTAGTGTAATGCCTGCAGCTAAAAGCAACTGCGTGAGAACGTATACTCGAATATCACGATATAGTCATTTTCTATATCGCACAGAGACAAACGCGCGATATATCGAGTATATCGATATATCGCCCAGCCCTAGCTCGGAGGGAACATTTTCAAAACAAAGTTCATGGAGTCGCCACCATGTCTCCCGAGCCGAACGGCTCAAGTGCGCATGCGCAGACGCTGCCGCGCTTCAGTGTTCAGGAAGTAAGCAGTTGCCTAAAATGCATTACTAAAAGACGGCTTTTCGGTAGATAAAAATGTTAAATGGTGTTACTAACGGTCTGGAATTTTACCGCTGTCTATCATTATACTCCATTAACAAGTAAAAAGTCAAGAGTGGTCACGGCATGTTGTTGCCGTAAATGTTGGTCAATTTTTAGGGCATTGCAGCAAATGACGAGGGCGGTCGCGGCGAATCCCGCAGTTAAAATTCGAGCCCTGCTGTATACCGGTACTAATAAAGCACTGTATTTACGTCATTAAGTCCTAGAAGCCGCAAGAGGGCGGGATATAACGTTTAAAATATATTGGAGAATTGGGGCCCTCTAGGCATCTGTGTAAATGTTGCAAACAGCCCCTTTAAAACCTCAAAGTCGATTAAAGTATTTGTTATTAAAAAAAAAAAATCACAAAATTTGAGTGTGAGTATGGGTTATTTTTGAGCACATTCAACAATACCGCCATAATAATGATAACCGTGGTAGTTTTTGGTCACAATAACCACGTTATGAAATGTTCATATTGTTACATCTCTAGCAGCGCTGCCACTAACGATTATTTTGATAGTCGATTAGTCAACGATTATCTTAAAAATTAGTCGATTAATTAGATAATTAAGCATACGTATATTTAATGGATCTAATTTTTCCATCAAATTCTAAATGCAGCTTAAGTTATTTTAAAGGCCTACTGAAATGAATTTTTTTTATTTAAACGGGGATAGCAGATCTATTCTATGTGTCATACTTGATCATTTTGCGATATTGCCCTATTTTTGCTGAAAAGATTTAGTATAGAACAACAACGATAAAGATCGCAACTTTTGGTATCTGATAAAAAAAAAGGCTTGCCCCTACCGGAAGTAGCGTGACGTAGTCAATTGAACATATACGCAAAGTTCCCTATTGTTTACAATGATGGCCGCATGAAGTGAGAGAGATTCGGACCGAGAAAGCGACAATTTCCCCATTAATTTGAGCGAGGATGAAAGATTTGTGGATGAGTAAAGTGCAAGTGAAGGACTAGTGGGGAGTGGATGCGATTCAGATAGGGAAGATGCTGTGAGAGCCGGGGGTGACCTGATATTTAGCTGCGAATGACTACAACAGTAAATAAACACAAGACATATATATACTCTATTAGCCACAACACAACCAGGCTTATATTTAATATGCCACAAATTAATCCTGCATAAAAACACCTACGTGTTTGTTATGCTAGCTCCTAGCTCCTATGCTAGCTCCTAGCTCCATAGAACACGCCAATACAATTCAAACACCTGATCAACACACACAATCACTCAGCCCAAAAGACCGTTCACCTAACCCAAGGTTCATAAAGCTTATATATTTAACCAAAGTTACGTACGTGACGCGCACGTACGGTCAAGAGATCAAATGTTTGGAAGCCAAAGCTGCATAATCACGGTAGCACGTCTGCGTCTTTGTCATCCAAATCAAAGTAATCCTGGTAAGAGTCTGTGTTGTCCCAGTTCTCTACAGGCGTCTGTGTATCAAAGTCAAAAGTCCTCCTGGTTAGAGTCTCTGTTATCAGAGTTCTTCGGTCTTGACTGCATATTTCGGGAATGTAAACAAAGAAACACCGCCGGCTGTGTTGTGTTGCTGCTGACTTCCTTCGCAAAATACGTCCGCTTTGCACCGAGAACTTTCTTCTTTGCTTGCTCAGCTTCTTTCTCCATAATGCAATGAACATAATTGCAACAGATTCACCAACACAGATGTCCAGAATGAGATGAAAACAGCTATTTCGTATATGGCTTCAATGTACCCGTGTTCCCCGGGCTACGTCACGCGCATACGTCATCCTCAGAGGCGTTTCGAACCGGAAGTTTAGCGGCAAATTTAAAATTGCACTTTATAAGTTAACCCGGCCGTATTGGCATGTGTTGCAATGTTAAGATTTCATCATTGATGTATAAACTATCAGACTGCGTGGTCGGTAGTAGTGGGTTTCAGTAGGTCTTTAAGCATGTGCTTACGAACAACAAAGATGACTAATTCATTCATAAATATTTATTTATACTGTAACTGTGCTGCTTATTCAGCTGTTACAAAAATGTAAATGACTATTTAAATGTTGACCATTTAAATGAAAGGAAAGGCAAAGTGCTAAAAGAAACAATTAACCTTGTTTATGGATTTTAAAAAAAAAACTGTTAAAATGGCAACAATAAAAACAAACAAAACGAAATTTAGTGATGCATTTAGTGATGTTTAAAAAGCTGCACATTGATATAGTGACTATTGATTAAGTCTTGGCAGTTTTAGCTCTCTAATAGAATCAATGTGTAGAAGTCTATCTTGAATTGATGTAGACAACGTTTAGCTGGCTGACTTTGGCTAAAATTATAGATTAAAGTTATTTTTCACACAACTTCATCTCACCCTTGTTAGCTAGCTAGCAAGGTAAAAGACATGTCTCTGCTTCAAATGCTGCCGTATTACAGATGCACTGCCATAAAAACAAGGTCCGTTTTGCAAAATGAGCGAGGTATTCATGTTTTTAACAAGAATAAGAGGAAATATCCTCACGCTTTACATGTTATCACTGACCATATTTTTGCCAGTGTTCACTTCCGCCCGTAAATACACGAGTGACGACTATTGTCGACAAATAGAATTGTCGACTATTAATTGCAGCCCTAATCTCTAATCGTACGGTATGAAAAACGTTTGATGAACATTTTTGCTAAGACTGAATCGTACAGAAAGTGGGCCATACAAAAACCGAGTTAGCGCTGTATTGAAAAAGTAAAAGTATAAAAGTGCTTTGTTTGCGGTGCAGGAGGGCAGCTGCTGTGCTGTGAGTCTTGTCCCGCCGCTTTCCACCCTGACTGCCTGAACATCGCCATGCCTGATGGGAGCTGGTTCTGCAACGACTGCCGGGCTGGCAAGAAGCCCAAATACAGAGACATCATCTGGGTCAAACTGGGAACTTACAGGTCAGACGTGCACACAAAAATTTCAGTACTGAACGTTCCCACTCTGGTGTCCTTGTCCTCCTCAGATGGTGGCCTGCGGAAATCCAGCATCCCAGAAACATCCCCACCAACATCCAGCACCTTCGCCACGAGATCGGAGAGTTCCCCGTCTTCTTCTTTGGCTCGAAAGACTACTTCTGGACCCATCAGGGACGAGTGTTTCCCTACATGGAGGGCGACAGAGGCAGCAAGTACCAGAGGACCGGCATCGGGAAAGTCTTTAAGACTGGTAAAGATCTAGTCGCCCAGATGGAATACATCTGATCCTGTGGCAATGCTCTGGTCAAGGGCTATTCAACTAAATGGGTCTCGTAAAGGGGCCCTATTATACTCCTCTTTGGCCCTTTTGTCTGTAATCGAGCAGCTCCACATGATGAACCCCTTCCGGTCTGGGACTCTTAACATTTTCACAAGTATTTCATCCAAGGCTACCCTTTCTTGTTGTCCCTGGAAGTACTTGTCCATCGGAACCTCAACCTACAAGCACATTGCGTTCCATGACTCAGCTTGTAACTCAAAACACTCGTATCTCAAAGCAGCCTCGGCCAATGAAATCAATTTAATTTGTGCATGGCCCTCCCAAAATACCACAATTTGAAGTTGCAACTTGCCTTTTAAAAAAATAAATATTGCACGCAAACCATTACAATAGCACGTACTAAAAACATGTAATAATATTGTACAGAGCAGTGGTTCTCAAACTGTGGTACGCCAAATAATCACTCAATTAAAAATCTTCAACCAGTGTTATGGATTAAACTTTGTGTAATGTTACAGTGACCAAAATTACTAAATTTACTTGTTAAATAAAACCTCTGCCATGTTTTTAATGAATACTGTAGCCTACTATGCTACTGTATTTTAATATTGGTCATTAGGGTGGTACTTGGGGAACCAAGTGTTTTCTGAGGTGGTACCGTGGTACTTGTTGAAAAACAACAAGTTATTGTGATATTAAGAAAATCTTGATCTAACCACTGTCGTATCGACAATAGACTGATAATTTACTTGGTATTGTTACTAGGTCTGTGAATCTTTGGGCACCACTCGATTCCTTTCGATTCTTGGCAGTAACGATTCGATTCAGAATGGATTCTTGATTCGAAATTGGGTGCCAGTTCTGTGATTAACTACATTCAGCTGTGATCAATGTCTTTATTATTTAAAAGAAAACTGTTTTTGTTTGATAAAAATTGTACCCAAACATTTACTAAAGTGGACAGATTTTTGGAAAAAAATTAAAATTGAAAACAATTTTTTTTTTTATTGATAAAGAATCGTTACAAATAAGAATCACGTTTAGGTTGAAAATCTTTTTATTTATTTTTTCGACACTTCTAATTGTTATTTGTATCAGTCCGCCAGCCTTTCTTGAACGTAAGTTCAAGAGCTCTAGCTTAGCGGTTAGCATATGTGTAGTGTGGTATGTTTTTAGCTATTCCTCGTCGTTTTTAAGAAGAAGTATTTATTTGCCGCCATGATTGCTGATTTAGAAGCAACTTTGCTGCACTCTAGAGGAATCGGTTAGTGAGAACGCTACAGTGCACTGAAGACGCGTTCGGTCGCTTTTCTCTGTCAAATTTGCGTGACACAGCTAGAATGTGTCTTCAACATCACAATATAACGATAACATTAAAAGCTACATCGTTAGCAAAATGGATGCATATTTTCATAAAGCTGGTTTGCATGCTGACATCTGGGTTTGTCGAGTCAGGACTCAGCTGCAGCTTCCCAATAGTTTTATGGATAAATGTTGTCGTTTGACCGTACGTGGCTGCATGCCACTGAGGCTAGCTGCAGCTTGCTGGGTAGGCTGCTAACATGTCGGGACATTCTTCTAACGGTTTGTTTTCTCCAATTTAGTCATCCACTTTCTTAGTTCTAATGGTTGGACGGCAGGATTGTGTCGATCTCTGAGCGGCGCTCAAACGTGCACGTCAACTGTCTAACCCAAACTTAAGTTAGTTTTATGTGTGCACGAGGCAGGGCCAGTAACGTCTAACAATATTTGCACTCTTTATTTCTCAAAGAGAGACCACTAGTATATCGGAAAGTACCGGGAAGTGAAGGTACACCTAAGTTGTAGTTTGGAATAGAAAGAGTTTTGGATCAAATGTTTCCTCCTTTGCTTTTCTCAGCTCTGATGGAGGCTGAAGCTCGATTTAAGAGTATGAAAATGAAGCTGGAGGCCAAGGAAGCCCAGGCCCAAAACCGCAAGCCGCCGCCGTACAAGTCCATCAAGGTGTGACGTGGGAGCGACACGCGCTCTTTGCCGCCGAACTGCTCCTCACTGCGTGTCCTCTCCTTCCTCAGGTCAACAAACCCGTGGGCAAGGTCCAGGTCTACGCCGCCGACATCGCCGAGATCCCCAAGTGTAACTGCAAGCCGTCGGTAGACCGGCCCTGCGGCTTTGAGTCAGAGTGTTTGAACCGCATGCTGCAGTACGAGTGCCACCCCCAGGTGTGTCCAAGCGGGCAGCGCTGCTGTAACCAGGACTTCACCAAACGCCGCTACCCAGAGACCAAGATCATCAAGACCCCCGGCAAGGGCTGGGGCTTGATCTCACTGCGGGACATCAAGAAGGTGAGCAGAGACGCGGAGCGGCGGCATCGCAGATGTCTTAACGCGGCGTTTGTCCCACAGGGCGAGTTTGTCAACGAGTACATCGGCGAGCTGGTAGACGAGGACGAATGCAGGGCGAGGATCAAGTACGCGCACGAGAACAACATCACAGACTTCTACATGCTCACCATCGACAAGGTCTGTGGTCATTTGACGCCGTGCTCCTCGGTGCATTCAGGCGCTGCATGCTCAGCAGCGCCTCCCCCGCCGGGAGCGACATGACTGGTACTGCATTGGGAGTGTTGCAGGACAGTGCACTGCAGCGTCACAGTCAGCAGTACAACAAACGTACACCGCCGTCACCGCAGGATATTAACGCTTCGTCTTCTTCCTCAAAGGACCGAATCATCGACGCCGGTCCGAAAGGAAACTTCTCTCGCTTCATGAACCACAGCTGTCAGCCTAACTGCGAGACGCAGAAGTGGACCGTCAACGGCGACACACGGGTCGGCTTGTTCGCCGTCTGCGACATCCCATCAGGTCTTTGCACTCAAAATCTAAATCATATTATCCTGCCGACGATAGAGCTTTTAATACTATCGTGATAATGCATGTTGATGACACTAGCTGGGTCAAGCAAATTTGACGAAGAAAAGCGAACAAACGCGTGTCCTCTCCTCCCTCAGGTCAGCTGTTTCTAAATCAGCAATCACGTCGGCAAATAAATACTTCTTCTTCCAGACGACGAGAACTAGCTAAACATGCTACACCACACACCGTAGGAGGAAATGCTAACCGCTAACTGCTAAGCTATAGCTCTTGAACAGAGTGATACAAATATGGACAGTAACGATACCAAGTCAATCATCAGTGTATGGTCAATACTACAGTGGTTAGATCGATATTTTTTATCATCACAAAATGTTTAGTCGTTGTTTATAATCTCTGGACTTTAAGGGCAAAAACCAAATGATTCAAATCAGAGCCATTAGTAGGAAATATTTAATTGATATTGTTGCATTCTGTTTTGACTGATTCTAATTGTGATCAAACATTCAATCGTTCAAAGATGTCCAACATGTGAAGTGTCAGCATCGATATGACCAACACTATCACTACTCTGTATCGGATCGATGCCCACATGTGCAGTATCGGCCCAAACTAAAGTACAGTGTCCAAACAAGAGAAGAATAAGTGAGAATTACGTTTGAACAGAATTGTAGGTAGGAAGTAAGCAGCTATGAACAAGTAGAAGAATGATAGAAATTGATACAACCGCATTGAATGTAATGTGTAGAAATTAGGGAAATAACTACAAAAGTACACTTTATTCACTCACCGTGTTGCAAAAAAGGTCAGTTAGAATAATACAAAATGTTGCATATAGAGAACACTCAAACACTTAATTTATGGAATTTAAAATATTGACATTTGAATGATATAGTGAATCTGCAAATAGCTAAAATGATATACAAAGCAAAATATAACTTGCTAGCCAAGAATTTTCAACACTTTTTCTTAACAAAATCTAACTTAAAACACTTGTACGCACGTACAACACTTAAGACCTTCAGCATGTCAGTATATTGAATTAAATGATGGATTGGATTCATAAATGATAATAAATGGGTTATACTTGTATAGCGCTTTTCTACCTTCAAGGTACTCAAAGCGCTTTGACAGTATTTCCACATTCACCCATTCACACACACATTCACACACTGATGGCTTGAGCTGCCATGCAAGGCGCTAACCAGCAGCCATCAGGAGCAAGGGTGAAGTGTCTTGCCCAAGGACACAACGGACGTGACTAGGATGGTAGAAGGTGGGGATTGAACCCCAGTAACCAGCAACGATATGTCTTCACAAAGAAGAAGAATCCTGATAGACATTTTGAATCTTATTAAAAAAGGACATATTTACTATACACTTTGAACCATAATTATTTATGACAACTTTAATTATTGCCTATTTATGTATTTAATCGTTCTTCATTTACTCATGCATTTCTTCATAGTTGTCTTACAAACGGAGTACAAATAAAACTGGGTTAGGTTTAAGTAAACTCTGCTTCTTCCTACTCCTTTTCGGACATGCTGTAATAAGAATATGTGAAGTATGACATTGTAATAATAGTGTGGATGTTGAAGATAAACTGACCATTCCCAAATGGGGATGTTTCTAAAATCGTTTACATACAAAATACTATTTATCGTGCTTTACATAGCCTTGGAGGAAGTATCTGGGGAGAGGGAAGTTTGGGCTTGGGCTGCTGCCCCCGCCACCTGGCCTCGGATAAGCAGAAGAAGACAGATGGATGTATCGTTCAAATATACATCGTGTTGTAGATTTTGCCGTGTGATTCCACCAGCAAACAAATGTTCTTGTGGCAGGAACCGAGCTGACCTTCAACTACAACTTGGACTGTCTGGGCAACGAGAAGACGGTGTGTCGCTGCGGCGCTCCCAACTGCAGCGGCTTCCTGGGAGATCGACCCAAGGTAAAGGAAAACAGCCCATCAAAATACTGCTGCCTACTTTTTGTCAGTGTCATTTAAGATGCAGTTGTCACGTTTGCAAAAACATGAAAATACAAAACTTGCCTGAGAAAATCTATGGTGAGTAAATAGTTGATTGAAATAAAAGTCTGACATTTATCTGACAAATATCTTCCAAATTGATCGCTTCGCACTTTTTCCACTCACCGACTTCCTCTTCCTGATCGAGTCGGGCCAATCACGGCGTTTACTCACATTGTCCGTCACTTCCTACGCTAATTTCACGAAAGAATGATCTCACCTTGTTCTAACGTGCTTTTTCTTTTAACGACACCTTTTTCACATCTTCAGGACATTTTGAAGAGAAACGCTCATACCCAAAATCTTTTGTAGTGAAGAGCTGGACCTTCAAAATTCATCACTTTTTTATTATTTGTCACAGGACAATAATACGGTTTATGTAAGTCAATTATTTTTTAAATGCTGCACACCTACATTCATAACAAGCATCAAATGGATTTTGAGAATATTAAGGCCTTTAAAAAGCATTAAAAGACCTTAAAAAGAATGTCCAGAGGCATGACAAATGTCATTCAATATAACAAAACATACAACAGTCATTACAAATGTCATTAAATATAACAAAACATACAACAGTCATTACAAATGTCATTAAATATAACAAAACAATCCAACCCACAGTTTTTTTGTAATTGGGGTAAACTGCACTTCAAGATGTTTAATACTCAGTGAAGTGCAGTTTTTGCTAACAAATATTGATATTTTATTTTGATATTTTTTTACCTTTTTAAAATAATGCACCTTCCAATGACATACGTGCTACAGTAATGAAAAATACCTTTAAATGTCATTATTGATTGTTATTAGGGATGTCCGATAATGGCTTTTTTGCCGATATCCGATATTGTCCAACTCTTACTTACCGATACCGATATCAACCGATATATCCAGTCGTGGAATTAACACATTATTATGTCTAATTTGGAAAACCAGGTATGGTGAAGATAAGGTCCTTTTTTTTAAATAATAATAAAATAAGATAAATAAATTAAAAACATTTTCTTGAATTAAAAAGAAAGTAAAACAATATAAAAATAGTTACTCAGAAACTAGTAATTAATGAAAATGAGTAAAATTAACTGTTAAAGGTTAGTACTATTAGTGGACCAGCAGCACGCACAATCATGTGTGCTTACGGACTGTGTCCCTTGCAGACTGTATTGATATATATTGATATATAATGTAGGAACCAGAATATTAATAACAGAAACAAACAACCCTTTTGTGTGAATGAGTGTAAATGGGTTGGTGCACTAATTGTAAGTGTATCTTGTGTTTTTTATGTTGATTTAATTAAAAAAAAACAAAAAAAAACGATTCCGATAAAAAAATAAACACATACCGATAATTTCCGATATTACATTTTAAAGCATTTATCGGCCGATAATATCGGCAGGCCGATATTATCAGACATCTCTAATTGTTATTATTATGTTATAATGGCATTCATGCTTAATTTGGGAACAGTTAATGTTCAACATTATAGTCAAATGGTGAGGGGATCATTTGTGTCTTTATTGTAAACGTTTTTTTACACAAATATATCACTTTTTATAGTAGACTTTTTTACATTAAATTATGCTGATGGCTTCATTGTAAAAAAAGTTGTTGGCAGAATGCTTGTATAAAAACTCAGTGTTTCAAAATTTAGCGTGTACAAAATCAGTCTAGAAAAATCAAGTGTTAAGTATACAAAAACTGTTTGAACATTTTTATGCACTGGATTATAAAACACTTGATTTTTAATGTTAAAAAATTCAGTGTTAAAACATTTTGCGTACAAAAACTGTTTAAAAATTCTGTGTTTTAAAATATTCAGTGTTAAAAAACGGTTTTTTTAATACCCTACATGTTTATACAGTGTATTAAAATTCAGTGCATAAAAAAAAAATCAGTGTTAAAAAAATTAAGTGTATAAAAATTGAGCGTTAAAATATTTAATGTATAAACATTTGCTGCTTCCTACTTCCAGTAAATTAAGACTGAAGCAATCGATCCTGTCTTGGAACCAGAATTTTTTTTTAAAAACACTGAATTTGTATACTATACTTTTTTTTTTTTTTAAACAGTGAATTTTTAAATATAAGTGTTTTGCTAACTGATTATTTTCCGTTGCACATAAAAATCATAAAATAAAAAGCCTCCAAACTTTGCAGAACTTCACTTTCCACAATAATGGAAACACTGAATGTTTAGAAACGGAAAGAAAAAGAAGTGGGGGTAACTAGATTAATTTTTTAACCAATTAACACTAGGCCACTACTCAGTGGCCTAGTGGTTAGTGTCCCCCCCGAGATCGGTAGGTTGTAAGTTCAAACCACGGCCGAGTCATAACAAAGATTATAAAAATGGGACCCATTACCTCCCTGCTTGGCACTCAGCATCAAGGGTTGGAATTGGGGGTTAAATTACCAAAATGATTCCCGGGATGTCAAATGCAGAGGACAAATTTCACCACACCTAGTGTGTGTGTGACAATCATTGGTACTTAAACTTTAACTTTAACACTGCTGCGCCTTCTTATTCTCTGGCAGATTGCTTGTGTTGTGTTTATTAGCGAGGGCTAACGTGTTTGTGGCGGCACCTCACCTCCGCAGAACTCAAGCGGAGCCGCGGCCGAGCCCAAAGGCAAAAGGCTGAAGCGCAAGTGCAGGAAGAGGCGAGCGGAGGGCAAGAAGTCGGACGACGAGTGTTTCCGCTGCGGCGACGGAGGCCAGCTGGTGATCTGCGGCAAGAAGACGTGCACCAAGGCGTTCCACCTGTCCTGCCTCAACCTCTCCAAGAGGCCCTTCGGTGAGCACCCTAACACAGCGTCTTTAACGCCAGGCTGCATGTTTGACACTCTCCATGCTGTCTCAGGTCGCTGGGATTGTCCTTGGCACCACTGCGACGTCTGCGGCAAGAACTCTGACGCCTTCTGCCAGCTGTGCCCCAACTCCTTCTGCAAAGCCCACCAGGAGGGGGCGCTACGCCCGTGTCCGCCCGCCAGCCAACTCTGCTGCATGGAGCACGATGAGCAGGAGGCACGCCTCAAGCTGGACCAGGCCGCCGCCACCCTGTCCGCCAAGGCCGGCAGGGCGCGCGGCGGCGAGGCGAAGGGCAAGCGCTCCAGGAGGAAAGCGGCCGAAGCCTAAGCGACCTTCCAGAAAACTCCATGGAATGAAAAAAGTCTTCGTCCAACTTCTTCAGGTTCTTCTTTTTCTTCCTGCACTGAACTAACTTCCTGTGGCGACGCTGCAGACAACAAACCACCACCAAAATGCCTTTTTCTTTTTTAAACGTCATAAAGTCAAAGTGCTGCCATCTTGGATCAGGCCCCGCTCCTTCTTCCTCCAGCATACTTTCAAAGCATGTTATTTATGTGCAGAATTGTCATGATTCATAACCTGCTGTTGAAAGTGCATCTGTGCTGCTATGACAAGAAATACCCAACCAGGAAGTTTAGTCAGATAAAAGACCAAAACCTCTCCAACACGTTGCCAAATGTATTTTATTAACTCTAATATATAGTTTAAATAGTAAATATATGTGATGTTTTGGTGTAGCTTGCATCCCATGCTTGCCTTTTATTTATATATATATATATACATATATATATATATATATATAATTTACATGTTAGGTTATGTTGTGCTCAGTTTTATTTGAGGCAATAGCTGGTATTATTGGGAAGGGGGCGGGGCTGCCCTGTGACGAAACACTACTGAGACGTTCAAAGGCTCAACCAAGAAATGTTTGTTCCATATTCAGAGTCGTCTTTTTAAAACGACACCAACGAGCTTTGAGACATTTTTAAACAGCCTCTTCGGGTCGATTTTTGTCTTGATGTCACTTCTGATTTATTTTGTGATGTCACCATAGTCACGTAAAAATATAGCTTTTTAAATTCAAAATCATTGGGTTGTTCAGCACCCCCCGCGACCCCGAAAGGGACAAGCGGTAGAAAATGGATGGATTGGTTGTTCTCTTCTCTTCCAAAGTCATCTTTAAATTGTAGGACTAGCGTCAAATGAGCATTATCCGTTTTCCCAGGGTGCATGAACGCATCATCGTTCTGCGCGGGAAGTTTTCTTTTGCTAGCTAACGATCGTCACGCGAACTAACCTACTCCGTAGTGGATGTCATGAATTTCTGTCTCGTGAACCAGAGACTAAATGTGTACATAATGTATAAGTGCTCATAGCGTTGCATCTATTGTAAATAGACATTTCTTCCTTTTTTGTGTTCGATCTTGTCATTTGATACCAACAAAATGCCATATAACTGTAGGTAAATAGGTTGTCACTACACTAGACTATTTAGGATCATGACAAATGTTTGCCAGCTTGTAATTATACAATAAAGTCCAAATATTAACTCCGGCTCACATTGTCCAAATTTCTGTTCTTGTCAAACTTAGGCAATGTTGCTGGATGGAAATAATAAATTATGGCTGCATCTCTTACAATAAAAACGTTACCATAGATCGTGTTTCAGCTTCTACCTTTAATTGGATGGCACGGGGAAACAACGCCCCCAAGTGGCTATAAAAGGCACGTGAAACTATCATAGTTATGGCATTTTGGGACAGGAAATCCAATTTATAAAACTCCTAAGTCATTCCTCTAGATTTTATTCCTGTCAGACAAAAGAAAAGACACCATTTTGCATAACAGTAGTAGAGCAGCGGCCAAGGATAGAAAATATTTATTTTTCAGTGTAAAAATATTCCTGCTCGCCCACGCCTCCCTCTCCTAGTGCAAACGCTTCCAACAAGTCAGGCACGTGGCGCAGGCGGGCTCTCATTCAATGACACTTAAGTGCTGATGGCGAATGCAATTGTCGATTCAAGAGTGTCCAAAAGCTGACAAAACGGCCAGTGTCGCGTCGTCGCTAAAAGCACGACTCCCGTGCATACGAGTAGATTTCGGAATAGCGACACAAAAAATCACCGGTGGTCCCTCGCTGCCACCTCAGCTTGTCAATGTGAGCCGGAAACAAAGTCAAACGTTAGCTTCTCAAATAAAAAATAAATATAAGCTCTAGTCGGACATTTGTCCAGGAACAAAAATAAGAAGGTGTAGCGGTGGTTCATTAGCAACTAACACAGTGAAGCTTATTCTAGGATGTCGCCCTCAGGACGCCAGCACACCCCTGCGGATAATGTCGGATCCGTAGCGGCGGCTGAGGGAGGAGTCTCCCCGCAGCTGGTGGGAGTGGCACCGCTTCAAGCAAGGCTCCGCCTCGCCGTCGTTCTCCGTCCCAGTGCGGTGCCGCGTTCTTGGCTGCGATGGCGGCGGCGTGTTGGTGAGCGGACGGAGCAGCGGCTTGTCTTGCTGCGCCAGCGGCGTCCTCTCCTTCATCACCGGGAGCTTGTCGCTCCTCTTCGGGATGCGGAACTTGCCCCAGCCTTTCAGGTTACTGCCCCCAGGCCCGTTGGACGCGCGGGAGAAGTCCACCGGAACGCCTTCTGAGGCCACGTTGGCTTTGAGCTTGCTGTGTGTGGGCACGTCCGAAGGGGCAGAGCTTCTTCTGGTCACGCCGTCTACAAAGTTGACGTCAGAGTCCGAGGACCGGATGTCCACCAGCCTGATGGAGACAGTTTTGTCCAGCTGTTTGGAACCAAGCTTGTTCTTCGTATGGCTTGAGGTCTCGGTCGCCTCACTCCTTCTCTTTTTCCGCTTCTCCTCGTACTCCTGGGCGCTCTCTTGCCGCCGCCTGCTCAGCACTTCCTGTTCCAACGCCATGCCTTTCTTGCCCTCTATTCTGTGCATCTTCAAGGCAACACTTTCCTGGGCGACCTCTTGCTTCAAGAACCTCAGCTGCTGCAAGTCCAGGTCGGAGTTTGGGCTTCTCGCGGCCTCGGCGGGCGTCGTGTCTTTCACCCGCGAGCTTTTGGAGTCCAGTGTCTTGCCGGGAGCGTCTCCCTTGAACGCCGCGGGCAGCGAGTCCGAGACAGCTTTTCTGTCACGACATTTCCCCTTCTCCGGCTTCGGCCCTCGTTTGGTCTTTGGTCCGGATCGGCTGCAGGGGATCTGGGAGCCCTGCGAGGACAGGCGGTCCCGGGAGAGCTGCAGGTCCGACTCAGACGGACTCGCTGTGACAAAATGGAGGTCAAAGCGTTAGCAGTGTTTTTTACGACAACATCAGAATTCCCTGACGACTCACCGCTGAGCAGCTCATAGTCAATCAGTCGGACTTGATGCTGGAAGATCTGCTCCTGGACTCGCCACAACGAGCGCTTCATCTTCTCCCGCCGGGTCACCATGTAGGTCAGGTTTCGGACCTGAGGGGCGGGAGCAGCGTGTCAAAGTTAAAGACTGTGGGTTCCTTGTGCCAAGTTTTTTAACACTTTCTTCTCTCAAGATCAACTATTGCAGAGGATGAGGACCCCCGCCCTCCGCTGTGGTCTGCCAACCACCCTGACGGGCCCAGGGCTACTGGACTTGGGGTCAGCAACCCACTCCAGAGGCCCCTTAAACCCCAAAGATGGCCACCTAAAAAGGTGTCACCTTAAAACCTGAGCTCTTTCCTAGACCCAACAGTCTTTCACCCTTTTCAGAGGACCCCTACCCTGTCCTATAACCCTCCCAAAGACCCCTGCCTGGTTTCTTTCAGCCTTTCCAGGGTCACCAACCCTCTCCAAAGGCCCGTTCCTCTCTCGAGTGGTCACCTACCCTCTCCAGGTCTTGGCGGAGGTGCGTGAAGAGCTGCAAGCGTCGCAGCAGCACCTCGTGCTCGCGGCGAGCCAGACTCTCCTCCTCTTCCTTCTTGGGCGTGAGGAGCGGCTGGTTGAAGTTGGCCTTGCGCTTCAGCTTCCAGTACTGGTAGAGGAAGTCCGCCGTCTCGGGCACCATCTTGAGGTGGCGACCCACCTCCTGGGCATCCACAAACTGGTAGAAGTCTTCCTCCATCTGCTGCAGCTTTAGCTTGCGGAGGTTGACCCGCTTGTCCTGCTCGCGGCCGCTCAGCTGCTGCGGGTCCCGATGAAGGGCGGGGTGCAAGGTGGCGTCCTTGTCCTCTCTCGCCCTTCCTCGCTGCTTGCCTTTTGTGCCCCCGACGTCCTCCGCCCCCCCTTCGTCTCCAGAGTTTGGGTCCCTGGACTCGGCGCCCTCCAGTCCTGAGTGTTTGGGGCAGAAGGACTTGAACTTGACCTCGTCGTCCTCTGTGAGGAGGGTTTTCATCTCCAGGCCGGCGTGGAGGCCGCAGGTCACATGAAAGGCAACGCGGCAGTTTTTAGCGGAGCACTGCAGCGGCACACGAAGCGTTAGTCGGCCAAATGTTAGCAGCAGCTGTGGATGACAGAGCACGGCGCCTACCTGAATGCACGCTCCGGTCTTGTCCTTGCACAGGCAGCAAATAAGAGCCCACCTGTTGCTGGGAATGTGCGACACGTTGGTGATTGGTTCCATCTTCTCCGGGTTCCCAATGCTCACCTGCGCAAGGACAAAGACATGTTAAAGGTGACAAGGCAGTAGCTTCCCCTGCTACCACTGACCCCGCCCACTACCACTACACCCTGAAGATGAAGCAACAAGGGGTAGAGCTTTGTCATCTTCCCGAGGAATTGGACACCACTTGCTCAATCACGGCATAATTTATGTTGGTGTACGTAAGCGACTACGTAGTCACGGCCCCTCTTACGGTTGTCCCCATACCAATATTTTGCTACTGGTACCAAAAATGCATATCGATATGAATTTAAAACTTTTCAAAATAAAAGGAAATACAAACATTTTTATTATTGGCTTCATTTTAACATAAAATCTTATGATACATTAAACATACATCCCTGCACTCAAAGAATTTACAATTTGACATATTATATAAAGTCTGCCATAATCCAGCATTAGGTAACAATAGAACAAAAAGCTTTATTGACATTATATTAAATGCTTCATTGTTTATGTTTGCCACTCCTGGTCTGTGCTCCAAGACAAAAACAACCATTAGGAAATACTAAAAACAATACAATATTTAAAAGTACAGATAAGACGTGTTTTCTCTTTAACAATTTCTGCTACATGTCTTATCTGTGTACTGTTAAACATAGCATTGTTTTTAGTATTTCCTGATTAGCGCAGTGGGAAAAAAATCGTATTTTCTCTAACAATTTCTGCTACATAAGTTGTAGCAAATTGTTACACAATTCCATTTTTCACTCGGATTAGTTTGCCCCAAAAGTTATTTTGACTGGCTAATAATTGGCAACAAGCCAACCAGCTGTGTCTACATATCTACATGTGCACAGCAGGGGGCGCTGTTAACTAAATGATCACCTATCATTCTTTAGACTTCTTGTGCTGACCTAAATGCTTATTTAAATATTTAGCTAAGTTTGAAGCAAAGCTGGTAATACTGTACCGCCACCTTTGGCCAGTCGTGTATTGAAGCAGTGCATCTGTGTTTGAAGCGTCACCTTCATCGGTAGTTTTGAAGCCCAAATCAGTAGAACTGCAGTTTTTTGCCATCTTCCTTTTCAGTTTCTGCTCGTATGCGCTCCATGTCTGCGCGTTGACACAGTCAACATCGACACCGCATGTAGTATACGTGGATGAAAAAGAACATACCGGTATTTTTCAAAGGCAGTACTACCTTTTTATTAATTCATTAGTAGTGCAGTACTTCATCCCAGTCCCACTATAACAAACCCAATGGAGTTAACGGTTGAGATTGTTTTTAATCATTCGTCATGCTTCTGTTGATGAATAAATTAACTACCGTATTTTCCGCACTATAAGGCGCACCGGATTATAAGGTGCACCTTCAATGAATGGCATATTTCAAAACTTTGTTCATATAATAAGGCGCACCGGATTATAAGGCACACCTATGCATCCATTAGATGGAGCTGCGCTAAAGGGAATGTCAACAAAACAGTCAGATAGGTCTGTCAACCTTTATTAATAGATTACAAACCAGCGTTCTGACAACTCTGTTCCCTCCCAAAATGAATTAACAGCTGTATTATTATTTTCCCCGAGGTAGTCAGTGACGTGGTGTTTTGTTTATCTTTTAACAACAGCAAGGTATAACATGTAGTGCAACATTTATATCACATAGTGGAGGGTAACTTTTCCCTCATTCAATAAACATGTAAAAAACAGTGATACTGTTACGGTAAATCAAACGTTAGTGAAATCACAATATAGTAACACTCGAAATAGTGCAGAGCAATAACAATATATCAATAACTCAACATTGCTCAAACGTTAATGTCACACAACACAACACACAAAATAAACATGTAAACCTCACTTTATGAAGTTATTCCTCATCCACGAATCCCTCGAATTCTTCTTCAGTGTCCGAATTAAACAGTTGGCAGTGTTTCCCATAAACTGCCAAGATACCTGTGGCGGTGGGGGCGTGGCTACGGGCGTGGTCACCATGACATCATCGAGTAATTTGCATAATTTACTACAATGATATGATTTTCTCTAAAAAGGCTCAAAAAATGTATACTTACTAATTAATAACAGTTTTGTTTTAAACGTCCATCCATACATTTTACAATATAATTACAACACTTTATGTACATATTTATATACAGATTTGAACAATAAGTTATTCACTGAAATATATTTATTAATTGTGGTTCTTACAAAAAATATATCTTATAAAATATAAAAGCTAAAATGTCTCTTAAAGCTCTGCCCCTTTAATTAGTGCATACTAAATAATTTAACTTTAGCCTACTACTACAACCATATTATTTACCAGCAACATAAAGTGAAACAGAGGCAGAGGTGTCCTGCCACAGTCAGTAACAAATAAACAGAAAACAGTAGTGGTCAAATACAAATAAGGCAACAAGAGAAGTATCCTACACTTCTCTTTTGTAAGGTAAATCTGAACAGCCTATATGGGCATCTACATCAACTATATGATTTGCCTGAGAAGCTGGACAGGACAAAAAAAAAAAAAAAAGCCGAATGATCTATTTGTGGCGGACGTAATTCTTTCGTGGCGGGCCGCCACAACTAAATGAATGTGTGGGAAACACTGGTTGGGCAGATACGGCATCCAACATGCCCGGCTCCGTCTCGTCGAAGTCGTCATTAATCGAGTCAGTGTCGCTGCTGCTCTATTCGCGTGTTCTACTGCGTGACTGATCGTCTTAAATTTAAACTCTGCGTCGTAAGCGTGTCTCTTAATAGGAGCCATTTTGGGGTCTTTACATAAACAAACAAATGGAAATAAAACAGCACGCCTCGCACAGTCATATATCCCAGCATGCACCGCGCGCTTCTTCTTCTTCTACGGGGGTGGCTGCTTACCGTAGAAGAAGAACTTCTTCTTGTATGGGGGAAAATTAAGTTGGCGGCTGCTTACCGTAGTTGCGAGACCTACACTTTATGAAGATGAAGTTTAGGTTTGTTGTGGCTCAATATTGGTCCATATATAAGGCGCACCGGATTATAAGGCGCACTGTCAGCTTTTGAGAAAATTGGAGGTTTTTTGGTGCGCCTTATAGTGCGGAAAATACGGTAAACGGGGAAGAAGTAGTCATCGACGACTGTTGTCTCTTGTGAATATTTTGTACCTATGTAACGTTCATGTTTTCACATTTGCAAGCTTTTTGCCGGGATTTACCCGAACGTTACAAACTACGTGTTACATATTACATAGATTTTCTCTGGCGTTACCTGGGCGATTCAGCATCTGAAATCCCCGACCACTATGTGCAAAGGGTCAAAATGTGGGGATAGGGCTAAGAAGTGTATTGGGACTGGCCTAAAGAGTCTGATAGGTTACCTCTGGGATCCACAAGGCACAGCTGACATGGACCCACTTGGTCCCACTGCGAGTGGGCTTCATGGCCCCGCCCTTCTTTGGACACAACTGGCACTTTGGCGTGATGCCGAGGGCACAGATCCGACACAGCCAGCTGCCCTTGGGGACCTTCTGGATGCCATAGCACGCCTTGCGAGCGACATGGGGGATGAGTTAGATGCTACACTAGGCAACTACAGCATGGGATACATTTCGACCTCCGACCTGGTGGACGCAGATGTTGCACTTGTCGCAGAACACCATCTCGTTGTTGTCCTCGCCGTCGGGCGACTGACAGACGTCGCACACCACGTCCTCGTCATACTCGATGCCCAGACCCTCCTCCGTCTCCGTCGCGTGTGTCATGCTCTCGTGGCAGCGGCGCTCTAACTCCTCCATGGCGCGCTCCATGGCCATCTCGTCCAGCGGGGGGAGAGCTGAGGGCCGACAGGATGTTAGCCACTTTGGAGTCAACGCTACCGTGCTAATGCCACACCCACCCAGCTTAACAAACTCCTGGTTGGCAACCTGCAGCCACGCCACGTCTTCCTCGTTCAGGTCGTAGCGACACATGCCCTCCGCCAGCGTCCGGATGTCCACGTATCCTAGCACCTGGGCCCCTGACGTGCGGATCAGCTTCTTCGGTCTGACGAACATGACCTCCTTTCCCTTTTCTGCCAGCGCCCTGCAAGATCACGGCGGTCACATTATCCCGGACGGAAAGCAGCGACGCCCACCAGACAGCCTACCTCGCCATGGGCTGAGGGATGGACTGCGGGCTTACGGGGACTTGGACGCCCTTTTCCCACTCCTGCCTCCAGGGGTCTGCGAGGACGTAGTAGTCCTCCGGGTTGAGCTGGTACGAGTCGGGCACCTTCATGGCGGTGATTAAGTCCGTCCTGAAGACCTGAAACAATCACAACCACTTCAGAGTTAGCTGCTTACAGTCAACAGGCGTGCAGTGCCATATGGACACAAATATATCAATTCTGACAACATATATATGCCCATATAGTTTTGTGTCTTAAAATGATACACATATTCATGTCTACACATCAATTAAGTATAAAAATATATAAAGCCCAACAATATATATCCATCCCCATATAGTATTGTTCCTTAAAATGATACACGTATTCATGTCTACACATCAATTAAGTATACAAATATATAAATCCCTACAATATATATCCTCATATAGTATTGTTTCTTAAAGGCCTACTGAAATGAAATTGTTTTATTTAAACGGGCATAGCAGATCCATTCTGTGTCATACTTGATCATTTCACGATATTGCCATATTTTTGCTGAAAGGATTTAGTAGAGAACGACGACGATAAAGTTTGTAACTTTTGGTCGCTGATAAAAAAAAGCCTTGCCCCTACCGGAAGTAGCGTGACGTCACAAGCTGGAGTGCTGCTCATATTTCCCTATTGTTTACACCAGCGGCGAGAGAGATTCGGACAGAGAAAGCGAAGATTACCCCATTAATTTGAGCGAGGATGAAAGATTTGTGGATGAGGAAAGTGAGAGTGAAAGACTATAGTGCAGTGCAGGACGTATCTTTTTTCGCTCTGACCGTAACTTAGGTACAAGGGTTCATTGGATTCCACACTTTCTCCTTTTTCTATTGTGGATCACGGATTTGTATTTTAAACCACCTCGGATATTATATCCTCTTGAAAATGAGAGTCGAGAACGCGAAATGGACATTCACAGTGACTTTTATCTCCACTACAATACATTGGCGAAACACTTTAGCCACGGAGCTAACGTGATAGCATCAGGCTCAAATGCAGATATAAACAAAAGAAATAAACCCCTGACTGGAAAAATAGACAAAAAAATCAACAATACTATTAAACCCTGGACATGTAAATACACGGTTAATGCTTTTCAGCTTGGCGAAGATTAACAATGCTGTTGCTAACAACGCCATTGAAGCTAACTTAGCAACGGGACCTCACAGAGCTATGCTAAAAACATTAGCTATCCACCTACGCCAGCCAGCCCTCATCTGCTCATCAACACCCGTGCTCACCTGCGTTCCAGCGATCGACGGAAGGACGAAGGACTTCACCCGATCATCCGTGCAGTCGGCGGCTAGCGTCGGCTAGCGCGTCTGCTATCCAAGTCAAAGTCCTCCTGGTTGTGTTGCTACAGCCAGCCGCTAATACACCAATCCCACCTACAACTTTCTTCTTTGCAGTCTTCATTGTTCATTAAACAAATTGCAAAAGATTCACCAACACAGATGTCCAGAATACTGTGGAATTTTGAGATGAAAACAGAGCGTTTTTGTATTGGATTCAATGGTGTACCAATACTTCTGTTTAACTAGTGACGTCACTCGCATACGTCATCATACAAAGACGTTTTCAACCGGAAGTTTAGCGGGAAATTTCAAATTGCACTTTATAAGTTAACCCGGCCGTATTGGCATGTGTTGCAATGTTAAGATTTCATCATTGATGTATAAACTATCAGACTCCGTGGTCGGTAGTAGTGGGTTTCAGTAGGCCTTTAAAATGATACACGTATTCATGTCTACACATCAATTTAGAGATGGAATCTGTCATTTCTCAACTCTGTTTGGCGTGTTTTTCTTTTCACTTAGTTTTTTTGAGCTAACATTGGCACTTAGTCGCATTTTAACACAACCTCTGGACTGTTCATGTTGTGTCATAAAGGGATGAAAAAGACTTGCGTGTTGCAACCTCGTTGGCAGTTGGGATAGATTGATATTAACAAGAGTGTGTGACCAAAATGATCACGTTTATTATTATCGCAGTATTTTTGAATGTGCTCAAAAAGTACTTACATACACAGTGAAATTTTTGACCGTGTTATTTTTCTCTAAGAACTAAAATAAATACTCCGTTAGAAAAGCCACTATTTTTGTGTTTCTTATGCTTAATAGTGTTTTAGACCAGTCCTTCTCAAATAGTGGGGCTGGGGGGGGGGGGGGGGGGGGACCTCTGGGAACATGCTTTTTTTTTGCCTTACCAGAATAAAATGAAGCTTATGTGCGGGAGATGAGGAAAGCTCAGTGTGTTGTTGGGAATAATGAACATCAAATCAACACCAAACAAAAATAAAACATTACCACAAGCTGTTTGTTACAGTATAAATGGATCTATTAAGCCTATTATTTGCGCACTATTGACTAGTGATGCACCGAAATTCAGAAAAAAAGACTGAGCACTGAAAACAGTGCTGCGATGAAGAAAACAAGAGCGTAGTCAGCATGTCTGCGATGTGGACAGAAATTTAATATATCCCAGATACACCCGCAAACAGCGATCTACAAAATGTGCAAATTTGAAAGTCCGATTGGAGCGGCAAAGCGAAGCAAGTGTGACATCATGCTAGCTGGCTTTTCCTCTGGGACATTGAGGGACAGAAGTAGGGTCTCTAAACACAAGTACAGTCTATAATAACACCAGAAAATGATGCTAGATTTGTTGCTAGTCCATCCATCCATCCATCTTCTTCCGCTTATCCGAGGTCGGGTCGCGGGGGCAGCAGCTTAAGCAGGGAAGCCCAGACTTCCCTCTCCCCAGCCACTTCGTCCAGCTCCTCCCGGGGGATCCCGAGGCGTTCCCAGGCCAGCCGGGAGACATAGTCTTCCCAACGTGTCCTGAGTCTTCCCCGTGGCCTCCTACCGGTCGGACGTGCCCTAAACACCTCCCTAGGGAGGCGTTCGGGTGGCATCCTGACCAGATGCCCGAACCACCTCATCTGGCTCCTCTCGATGTGGAGGAGCAGCGGCTTTACTTTGAGCTCCCCCCGGATGGAAAAGCTTCTCACCCTATCTCTAAGGGAGAGCCCCGCCACCCGGCGGAGGAAACTCATTTCGGCCGCTTGTACCCGTGATCTTGTCCTTTCGGTCATAACCCAAAGCTCATGACCATAGGTGAGGATGGGAACGTAGATCGACCGGTAAATTGAGAGCTTTGCCTTCCGGCTCAGCTCCTTCTTCACCACAACGGATCAATACAGCGTCCACATTACTGAAGACGCCGCACCGATCCGCCTGTCGATCTCACGATCCACTCTTCCCTCACTCGTGAAAAAGACTCCGAGGTACTTGAACTCCTCCACTTGTTGCTAGTCCTTTTTGTTAAAGAAAAAAATCTCAATCTCTAGTAGAGGTTGGAATCTTTGGGCGCCTCACAATTCGAGAGCTACGATTCGATTAAAAATCTGATGCATCTTTAATTTATGTATATTGATGCAGTTTTACATTTCTTTTCATTTCACTAAATAAGTGTTTATGCACTGCAACTTTTTTTTTTTTTTTTAAATTTGTAATAAGAAACATTTAAATTAATTCCCACATTTATTAAATTAATAAAATGTGTGCAAAACTGGAACATAAGTGCACTTTAATAAAGAAGCTGGTCGGATCTCTCTTCTAGAACTGTCTGCATTACTTTATTAACAATAAATAAATCATCGCTTGTTGACATTTACTAATCAATTCTATAATCGTCCATGTCCGAATTGCGATGCATCTAAAAATGTATTTCCCCCACCTCTAGGGACCTAAAAATTCTCAATAAACTACAATGTACCACAAGCAGCATCAATTGAAAACATAGCCTAAAAATATATGTTAATATTAATAACACAGATTTGTTTTTAAAATGTATGGAAACATTTTTGGAGTCTTTATAAAGAAAATGTTCTCATAGCAAATTATACGATGATGTCATGGTTACCACGCCCCCACCATCACAGGTATCTTGACAATCCACAGGAAACCCTGTTCTAATCATGGCACACTTGGTTATAGACAACTATTTTTGGACCAATGAGGATTTACAACCCTATCTTTTTGAAGCTGAATATACAGAGGTTGAACTGCTGCTGATAGAAGCCGAGTGAGCACGAAGAGAGGGTGAAACGTTGAAGCACACGGAAGCCGAAAGTGAGGTCGCGTCACTTGGTCATGGCGTAAATGTGGCGCTTGGAGCCAAGCTATGCCGACATAAATGGAGTGCTTACGCAAAATCAACAGGAAAAAACGTCCCGAACCAGCTTGACCAAACAGACAAATGTCAATCGTGTGAGTCACTATATTATTGATCATGATACATGCACGCTGTGTACAAACAAAGAATGAAATGTGGGCTAATACTTTACAGATACTGCAATATGATTGTTCATGTTTTTTAGATATTTGTCCTTATCACATTGTATTGTGCATTACAAACTCAAAATCTATTCAGCTGCGGATGCAGAAGCTAGCTTCCATCTAATTCCGTAACATGCCATCGCAAGGCAATGTGTTACTACACTACACAAAACTGTTCCTCAGTGTTCGCTCTTACAATAACAATGTCGCTACAGCTTGGTTATCATACAGGTTATGGAGTGTGAAAGAAGTACTGTTGGCGGTTGGATGCATTTCAAGAGTGATTTAGAGGGCGAATTGATTGCTCCCATTAGCTGCATTGCAAGCCACTAAGAATGAACCGATTATTACAAATTAGAATGCAAAAAAACCCCATGTATTCTTGACTCCCCTGCATGAGGTGGCGACTTGTGCAGGGTATACCTTCTGCCCGAATGCAGATGGGATAGGCTCCAGCCACCCCTGCGACCAAGCGGCAGAAAATGGATGGATGGGGTGTTCTTGTCTCTCATTAGGATTGTGAATAGGCAAAATTACCCCCCCCCCCCTCCAAAAAAAGGGCGAACACGCCGTAACACCTGTCTCTTATTCCTCTGCGTATAGAACAGGGGTCGGCAACCTGCGGCTCCGGAGCCGCATGCGGCTCTTTGACCACTCTGATGCGGCTCAGCTGCATACTTGCCGAACCTCCCGATTTTCCCAGCATACTTGCCGACCCTTCCGATTTTCCCAGGAGACTTACGGATCTCAGTGCCTCTCCTAGAAATCTACCGGGGCAATTATTCTCCAATAAGGGCGTGCCCTAATGGCACTGCATTTATTGTCCTCTATAGCCTGTACAAACAGCGTGCCAGCCCGGCCACATGTTGAATGTAGCTTTTACTTGCACACGTAGGAGACAGCAAGGCATACTTAGTCAACAGCTACACAGCTTACACTGACGGTGGCCGTATAAAACAACTTTAACACTGTTACGTTACAAATATGCGCCACACTGTGAACCCAAACCAAAAAAGAATGACAAACACATTTCTGGAGAACCTCCGCACCGTAACACAACATAAACACAACACAACAAATACCCAGAATCCCATGCAGCCCTAACTCTTCCAGTCTACATTATACACCCCCGCTACCACCAAACCCCCCCACACATCAACCCCCCCCCCCCCCACCCTCCGTGCGTCGGTTGAGGTGGGCGGGGTTTGGTGGATCGGAAGAGTTAGGGCTGCATGGGATTCTGGGTATTTGTTTTGTTGTGTTTATGTTGTGTTACGGTGCGGATGTTCTCCAGAAATGTGTTTGTCATTCTTTTTTGGTGTGGGTTCACAGTGTGGCGCATATTTGTAACGTAACAGTGTTAAAGTTGTTTTATACGGCCACCGCCAGTGTAAGCTGTGTGGCTGTTGAGCAAGTATGCCTTGCTGTCACTTATGTGTGCAAGCAGAAGCTGCTTTCAACATGTGGCCGAGAAGGTACACTGCTTGAGCAGGCTGTAGAGGGCGCTAAATGCAGTGCTATTATGCCCTGAAATTCGTGAGTCTCCTGGAAAAATTGGGAGAGTTGGCAAGTATGACGCTATCAAGCGCCATTCATTTAAAACTCACGGGCCGCACTAACATTACATTTTCATATTAAGGTGCGGGCCGGGGCGTGTGTCTGAGACCCCTGGTTAAAACATAGCACAAAGCAAAAAAAGCTTTGTATGCAGTGTCATTTCATTTTAAATTTTCAAAAGAGTTTTGTGGCTCCCATTGTTTTCCTTAATTTGTGAAATTTGTCAAAATGGCTCTGAGTGGTAAAGGTTGCCGACCCCCTGGTATGGAACGATCACTGAGACAGTAAGAGAGTACAGCTGGGAGGTTCAATGTGCACTATTGAATATCATAGTTGTTCAGACAGCAATGTGTTGATATTTAGATGGGGGTATTTTGTTTCTCTATGGGGAAAGATGTTAATGTCTCGTTTTCGTGTTAGTGTTCAAGCTAGCGACCTGGCGCCAGTCAGTTTGTGAGTTTATCAAAGTGCAGCTATCAATCCAAGTTTTTCTATATTTTTTTCTATCTGGATTTTTACCGTGGTTATAATTACGCTTATCGTTACATCTCTACTTTTGCAAATTAGTCGTTCGTGTGATTTTTTATCCAAAGCCAAACAAAGGAGTTTCTCTTAACCCTTTTCACACCAATTTCTCTGAAGGTTGTATTGTTTAGTTTCTTTTAGGCTCTCTGTTTATGCTATCTGGGCAGACTGCAACATGGTCGCCGAAAAGTCACTTGTTATAAATATTCCACGGTGACAAGCGGGTATCGACACATATGCATAGCGTAGCACACCGTGCAGCCTTCATAACGTCGTGACAGCTATAGATATAATACAATGCAAGCGTGTCATTTCAGCCACATAGAGTAGATGCAAAATTGTAAACATGAGCTTGCAGAGAAACGATGAATTGCTGTTATCTAAACAAAATAAAGAAGAACAATAAGTATACATGCTCCAAAAGGACCCCGGAAATACTTAAACCGGTAGGTGCAGCTGAGCGTTTGCCCTGCAACCCCTTATTGTGATGCTAGTACTGAAGTACGTATGTATTTTACTTCAGCAAAATGACTACTTATTAATGGCTTATTAGCCGCACACAAGAATGATCAGCATTTGCACTCGTTCAAATATGCTCCAGTCAGCTGAGCAGCAAGCGACCAATCAGCATGTGACTTGCCACTGTTTTGCTTTGATTCTATTGGCCCTCACGGCTGATAAGAACGGCCATGCACGTGTCCAACAAGGGTCACTTATCTCCTGCAGGGAGCGTTCGTGTTGCGTTTGCGGGCAAAGGCGGTGCAAACTTGTGCCCTTGCATGTTCAAATAAATAATAATCACATATTTGTTGACATGCTCACTAAGCATTACATAGCATTGTAAACCTCAAGATAAGTAAATGTTGACAGACCTCAGAAGGTTTCTGTCTGGCTCCTCGCCTAGCCTGAGAAGAATGCTGCGACCAGCAGGTTGAATTACCTGAAAACAAGAGTGAACAGTCTTCATCTACTTCACATTCTCAGAATCAAACGGTTATTCTTTTGCTGTCCCATATTTGGGCCCAAACTAAAAGACGAGTTGGCATGTTTGACTTACTGCCATTGTCAGAGTCGTCGCTGCTGCTGGGACGTCGACTTCTCTTCATGGTCGAGTGTGTGAGGATCTCCAGCTTCACCACACTGGAAACACAAAGACGACTAGCCGAGTTAGCACATTTAACCATGCACATACAGCCTGAAGTATGTGAATATCTTCATAGTCTTACTGCTGTGGACTGTAGGGTAACATAATGATCGAACACTAAGTGGATTTCATTCAATCTCACGCAGCAATGACATCACAAACACTGCTCACTAGATTGGCTATACCAACTGACAGGATCCAATACGATTATTTAGCCTTAAGAAATCCACTATAAATGCTCACTTATGATATTCGTTTAGCAATACACTTCATACTTTGCACACTTTTTCTGAAGTCACATTCAAGTGAATAAAGGATTTACAAACTGTGGAAAATCACATAGAGTACTGTATCTGTACAAACGCTCCACCACTGATTAGATTTTGCTTTAGCACAGGGGTGTCCAGTATTTGTCCACGGAGGGCCGCAAACTGAAAAACGAAAGCATGTAGCGGCCATTTTAATATTTTTAATTTTCAAAAATATACAATGATTGGGGTTTCCTTAATTGGTGAATGTTAAAGGTCCCAAAAGGGTCTCAGTCATTAAAGTGTAAAGTAAGTCAAGTCATGTCAAATATACATATTTACATGTGTATATTTATGTACACACGCACACACACTATAATCACTTAAATATTTTAACACAATGTTACTGTGTGTATTGTTACAGTGGCCAAAAATATTAAATGTAATCGTTAAATAAAATATCTGCCTTGTTTTAATTAATATTTAGGCCTACTATGCTGCTGTATTTTAATGTTGGTCATTATGGTGGTACAAGTGTTTTCTGAGGTGGTACTTGTTGAAAAAAACTTTGAGAACCACTGTTGATCAACTTCAGATCTATCTGTTGATTAAAACTGGCATTGCTCAACAAATAATAAAAACATGTAAAGTAAAATATTGCCTACATGGCCACTTTATGTTATGAGTGTCAATATAGCAACATTTTCTCTGTACGTCACACCTGTTTGCTCTTGTTCCACTTTGTAATGTTTTTTTAAGGTAAAATGTAAAAACAAAAAAACCCACTACATTTTAGGAATGCTGAGTGCGGGAAATTGCAAGGGTTACATTTTAATTTAGTTAGAAGTGCAAATGTACTTGTACCGAACCAAGGACTCCTGTATTTCCAAAGTAATACAGGATCCCAGTATGATGCAGTGGCATTATTTAATGTTGTTACACGGCTACCTCTCTGACAGTGTCAGTCGACAGACTGCACGGACCTTGTTAACATTGGTTCGTGCTCCCTAATGACAAATCAAAATAGTTACCAGGGATTCATTCATGGCTAGATCGTACTAGTTGTGTGTTCATACCATTTTTTTTACAGCACACTTGCACTCTCTAGCGCCATGTCACTGAGTAGTGAACAAAACACAGATGTCACCTCTTGGCTGTGAGTGAAAGCACAGCCATCTGTGTACGAGACGACATGTTGGCTCACATCATGATGATGAATTTGAGCCCTGCAGCGCCAAACAATCCCCATCTCGGTGTCAAACGTAATAGTACCGAAGCCGATGGAACTGTGCTGTCAACGACACGCAACAGCAAGGAACGGCGCTCGTAGCATACACCAACACAAACAAGGACTGTGGACTCTAGGACGAAAAACTCCATTACGGTGGCTGAGAACGACAGGTCAATAGCTAGCTGGCTATGCTAACATAACAGCGGCTAGCGACGCCGTAACTTCCAGCAAACTTTACAACGTGGGGACTAATTTGAGCAGTGTGAGTGTAAAATATATTCAATGGGATATAAAGAGTAATATAGCTAAAGTTGTACGCTAAAGAAACAACACTGACCAGAAACGCAGATAAAAACGCGCTCTAGCAGTTAGCATTAGCCACTTTGCTAATGTGTCAGAGCCCTTCCAAAACAAGAAGGCCTACCGACAACCGGCGCCTTTACTTGCACGTTTCGAGTTTGCGCTGAGAGGTCCTTAACGTTAAGTCGTCATAAATTACTCTTATTATGTAAATGTTAAACTTTTTCGAACAAGTGTCCGCCGGTTGATGGAGTTGGTGCTTAATATGCTCTGCTAGCTTGTTAGCACAAGCCATAGAGAACACTAGCGTTGGCTAACAGTAACGCTGCTAACTTCATCGCGGCACCAATAAAGTCGGTTAAAAGTTCCAGGCTCGTCGTTTGCTTGAGCCCAGCCGCCTAGGGGCAGACGGCTGCTGTTGGGAGTGTGCTGCTACCCAGCTGCGTACAATGTGGCAGCTTAATCAGCCACTGGTCGAGGTTAATCTTTGGCGCCATTTTAAATGACGACGTCGCGTTTCCCTCAACGCCGCCGCCGCTAACACTCGAAGCAGCGCTGCGGTACGAAAGAACGCGAGCTGGAAGGGAAAGCGGAGGGTACGTACGGTGCGTGCCAGGACGACGCGAGCCGCTGTTTGCCTTTGAGGAGAGGCTACGAGAGTTCCGCTTGACCCGCATTCCACATACACAAACATGGAGAGCAGCAGGGGGCGGGGCCAGGAGGAGGAGAGCCTGCTGAGCGTGCAGGTACGTCTGTTGGCCGCTAGAGGGCTGCGACGTCCAACGTGCCAGTGCGACTCATGAAATGGCGATTTAGAATAATAAACACATTTGTTCAGTTAATAGCCACTACAAAACTAGTATCGGTTCGCTAAACAACTATACGCATTTGCTGCGTTTGCGCCTTGACTGCATTACGCAACCGCCTGTCAATCCCTCCTGTTTGGGCACGTGCTCGATGTATATGTTAAAGGATCAGTGCACCATTTATTCCTAAAGTTGATGTCAAGATTTACCTCCGTTTGGCAAATTGCCACTTCGGAAACTATGCCTCAAACGAGGAGAATAAATGCCTTCCTGTGTATTAAAAAAAAGTTAAGGACTGACAAATGTGACGTCATGGGATTGTCAAATCGGCTAGCTCTGACGTCATTACCCATCGTCCAGCTCACAGCCGATAGGGTAATATCTGTCTGATATACAATGTATACAGCATTGGCGTTGTTAGGCCTATTTTAGGGGGGCTCAAGCCCGCCTAAAATATTCTTAAGCCCCCCTAAATAATTTGGTGTTAAAAAAAAATTATTATTATTTTTTTTTTTACAAATACATGGCGACATATTCATTATAAAGTGGCCCGAGTATGAGTTTAAATAAATAATCATATAAATTGTCATTATTTACTCAGTTTCCCCTCACTTCATAAGGTAGAGAGCCCCTTTAATGCGTCGGTATCCAATCCATTCCACTTGTTCATATAGAAAATGCCCACATAACTCAAAAACCTGTCCGCATTTTCTCTGCGACCTTGCTTGCGGAGTTGCGGTCCTGCAGGTGTACGAAGCACATTAGCACACAGCACTGCACACAGCCTGGTGGCCGGGCCTGTCCCCATGGGGCCCGGCCGGGCACAGCCCGAAGAGGAAACGTGGGTTCCCCCTCCAATGGGCTCACCACCCATAGCAGGGGTCATAGAGGTCGGGTGCGATGTGAGCTGGGCGGCAGCCGAAGGCAGGGCACTTGGCGGTCCGATCCTCGGCTACAGAAGCTAGCTCTTGGGACGTGGAATGTCACCTCGCTGGGGGGGAAGGAGCCTGAGCTAGTGCGCGAGGTGGAGAAGTTCCGACTAGACATAGTCGGACTCACTTCGACGCACAGCAAGGGCTCTGGAACCAGTTCTCTCGAGAGGGGCTGGACTCTCTTCTACTCTGGCGTTGCCGGCAGTGAGAGGCGACGGGCTGGGGTGGCAATTCTTGTTGCCCCCCGGCTCAGAGCCTGCATGTTGGAGTTCAACCCGGTGGACGAGAGGGTAGCTTCCCTCCGCCTTCGGGTGGGGGAACGGGTCCTGACTGTGGTTTGCGCTTACGCGCCAAACCGCAGCTCAGAGTACCCACCCTTTTTGGATTCACTCGAGGGAGTACTTGAGAGTGCTCCCCCGGGTGATTCCCTCGTTCTACTGGGGAACTTCAATGCTCATGTTGGCAGCGACAGTGAAACCTGGAGAGGCGTGATTGGGAAGAATGGTTGCCCGGATCTGAACCCGAGCGGTGTTTTGTTATTGGACTTTTGTGCCCGTCACAGATTGTCCATAACAAACACCATGTTCAAACATAAGGGTGTCCATATGTGCACTTGGCACCAGGACACCCTAGGCCGCAGTTCCACGATCGACTTTGTAGTTGTGTCGTCGGATTTGCGGCCTCATGTTTTGGACACTCGGGTGAAGAGAGGGGCGGAGCTTTCTACCGATCACCACCTGGTGGTGAGTTGGCTGTGATGGTGGGGGAGGATGCCGGACAGACCTGGCCGGCCCAAACGCATTGTGAGGGTTTGCTGGGAACGTCTGGCAGAGTCTCCTGTCAGAGAGTTTCAATTCCCACCTCCGGAAGAACTTTGAACATGTCACGAGGGAGGTGCTGGACATTGAGTCCGAATGGACCATGTTCCGCACCTCTATTGTCGAGGCGGCTGATTGGAGCTGTGGCCGCAAGGTAGTTGGTGCCTGTCGTGGCGGTAATCCTAGAACCCGTTGGTGGACACCGGCGGTGAGGGATGCCGTCAAGCTGAAGGTGTCCTATCGGGTTATTTTGGCTCATAGGACTCCTGAGGCAGCGGACAGGTACCGACAGGCCAAGCGGTGTGCGGCTTCGGCGGTCGCGGAGGCAAAAACTCGGACATCGGAGGAGTTCGGGGAAGCCATGGAAAACGACTTCCGGACGGCTTCGAAGCGATTCTGGACCACCATCCGCCGCCTCAGGAGGGGGAAGCAGTGCACTATCAACACCGTGTATGGTGAGGATGGTATTCTGCTGACCTCGACTGCGGATGTTGTGGATCGGTGGAGGGAATACTTTGAAGACCTCCTCAATCCCACCAACACGTCTTCCTATGAGGAAGTAGTGCCTGGGGAATCTGTGGTGGGCTCTCCTATTTCTGGGGCTGAGGTTGCTGAGGTAGTTAAAAAGCTCCTCGGTGGCAAGGCCCCGGGGGTGGATGAGATCCGCCCAGAGTTCCTTAAGGCTCTGGATGCTGTGGGGCTGTCTTGGTTGACAAGACTCTGCAGCATCGCGTGGACATCGGGGACGGTACCTCTGGATTGGCAGACCGGGGTGGTGGTTCCTCTCTTTAAGAAGGGGAACCGGAGGGTGTGTTCTAACTATTGTGGGATCACACTCCTCAGCCTTCCCGGTAAGGTCTATTCAGGTGTGCTGGAGAGGAGGCTACGCCGGATAGTCGAACCTCGGATTCAGGAGGAACAGTGTGGTTTTCGTCCTGGTCGTGGAACTGTGGACCAGCTCTATACTCTCGGCAGGGTCCTTGAGGGTGCATGGGAGTTTGCCCAACTAGTCTACATGTGTTTTGTGGACTTGGAGAAGGCATTCGACCGTGTCCCTTGGGAAGTCCTGTGGGGTGCTCAGAGAGTATGGGGTTTCGGACTGTCTGATTGTGGCGGTCCGCTCCCTGTATGATCAGTGCCAGAGTTTGGTCCGCATTGCCGGCAGTAAGTCGGACACGTTTCCAGTGAGAGTTGGACTCCGCCAAGGCTGCCCTTTGTCACCGATTCTGTTCATAACTTTTATGGACAGAATTTCTAGGCGCAGTCAAGGCGTTGAGGGGATCTGGTTTGGTGGCTGCAGGATTAGGTCTCTGCTTTTTGCAGATGATGTGGTCCTGATGGCTTCATCTGGCCAGGATCTTCAGCTCTCGCTGGATCGGTTCGCAGCTGAGTGTGAAGCGACTGGGATGAGAATCAGCACCTCCAAGTCCGAATCCATGGTTCTCGCCCGGAAAAGGGTGGAGTGCCATCTCCGGGTTGCGGAGGAGACCCTGCCCCAAGTGGAGGAGTTCAAGTACCTCGGAGTCTTGTTCACGAGTGGGGGAAGAGTGGATCGTGAGATCGACAGGCGGATCGGTGCGGCGTCTTCAGTAATGCGGACGCTGTATCGATCCGTTGTGGTGAAGAAGGAGCTGAGCCGGAAGCCAAAGCTCTCAATTTACCGGTCGATCTACGTTCCCATCCTCACCTATGGTCATGAGCTTTGGGTTATGACCGAAAGGACAAGATCACGGGTACAAGCGGCCGAAAT
>NC_084733.1:61910765-61915765 GCF_033978785.1 Entelurus aequoreus | reverse complement strand
TGGTCAATTGTACGGAATATGTACTGTACTGTGCAATCTACCAATAAAAGTTTCAATCAATCAATCAATAGCATAACCTATTATATATTTATTTCATGTAACTTTTAGTCTTTGTCAATCTACATTAAAAGCCACCTTTTGTCCACTTACCATACTAATCAGGATGCCAAGAGGTAGACAAAAATACACACTGCATACACAAAAATTAGCTTTTTTGCTTGTAATGTTTATGTAATAATCTGTAATTAAAGTTTTCTTCATGTAATTAAGCTTTAAAAACAAATCAGATCACCAATCAGAACAATAGTGTCCATGAGTAAGGTTCTTCATACCAACAGACTTCTAAACAGCAACTGATATTAATTATTCATATTTTGTGGTGGGTTTACATTTAAAAATGAACGCTCAGAGATTGTTTAACACAATAAAAGTGCACTGGAATAATGCTGCCGGACAATATAAATACTATTAATTGTTGGCAAATAATAATAGAATATACTTGTGGAGGCGTCCCTAGATAGCTTTCATCTGAAGGCCAAGATGGCGTCGTAGGACTTTCCCGTGCGGCACACTTGCACATGGGCAAAGCCGCTCTGGTTGAGAATCTTGGTGTACTGAGAGGGGGGGTGCTCCCGGCCATCCGTTTGCACCAGCATGTTGAGGGAGAAGAGCTGAGCCATGATGGGGCCGCGACGGTTCTCCAGCAACATGGCCTCCACCAGCAGGACTCCACCGCCTCCATGTCAACACACGCAGCGGCCGGTCAGACGTCAAATCGATCACGTTGTGCGTGTGAGCGGAGCTTGTGGTCACCTGGTTTGCAGGCACGGTAGAGCTTCTTGAGCAGTGTCAGACATTTCTCCTCGGACCAGTCGTGAAGGATTCGGGCCAGGACGTACAAGTCGGCGGGAGGAACGTCCCCGTGGAAGAAATCTCCTGAAGAAGCAGAAAGGACAACACGTTCGGAACACGCTCACGCAGTGCATCCTAAAAGTATTCACAGCGCTTCACTTTTTACACATTTTATTCCAACCTTATTCCGTAATGGAATCATACTTGCCAACCTTGAGACCTCCGATTTCGGGAGGTGGTTGGGGGCGTGGTTAAGAGGGGAGGAATATATTTAAATATACTCCTCCCAGAAAAGGCCCTTGGAGGACGCGGGTGGGTATTTACCAATGCCTAACCTGAATATCGACCAACCAGAGACGAAGAAAGTTAGAATTCAGCTAGAATTCACCAAGTAAGTATTTCAAGGTACTCAAAGCGCTTTGACAGTATTTCCACATTCACACACACACTGATGGCGGGAGCTGCCATGCAAGGCGCTAACCAGCACCCATCAGGAGCAAGGGTGAAGTGTCTTGCCCAAGGACACAACGGACGTGATTAGGATGGTAGAAGGTGGGGATTGAACCCCAGTAACCAGCAACCCTCCGATTGCTGGCACGGCCACTCTACCAACTTCGCCACGCCGTCCCCATATATAAGAAATACTTGACTTTCAGTGAATTCTAGCTATATATATATATGTATATATTTATTTTATTATATATATATATATATATATATATATATATATATATATATAGATATATATCTATCTATATATATATATATATATATATATATATATATATATATATATATATATATATATATATATAAAATACTTGAATTTCAGTGTTCATTTATTTACACTTATACACACACATAACACTCATCTACTCATTGTTGAGTTAAGGGTTGAATTGTCCATCCTTGTTTTATTCTGTCACTATTTTTCTAACCATGCTGAACACCCTCTCTGATGATGCATTGCTGTGTGGCACGCACAAAAGTGCTTTCATCAAATGCACTAGAGTCTGGAATCTTCCATCTCTCCCTAGCATGGCCCAAAACCGGTCAATCTTTGCTTCCTGAGGAAGATCTTCACTGCCAAGCACTTGGTACTATACTACTTCTTCCCGGAGGCCATCCAGGTCCATTCGCAGCTGCGGCTTGGAACTTACAAGCGTATTTCTTCATCTTACTCGTCGTCGGCGTCGCCACGGCTGTATCTTCCTCGTTCTTCTGCTTCGTCTCCTTGTTGTGTGCGCAGTTGTGCACTGCACTCTAAAAGCCGTAGATGTTATTGTCACATATGCATGTACAGTAGATGGCAGTATTTTCCTGTTTAAGAGTGTCACAACATTGCTGTTTACGGCAGACGAACTGCTTTACCGTAGACGAAAACGTGACTGCTGTTGTGTGTTGTTACCGCGCTGGGAGGACGTTAATGAAACTGCCTAACAATAAACCCACAAAAGAAACCAAGAACTCTTCCTCGATCATTCTACTCACAATTATTCCATAACGTGATTGGGCAGGCACGCTGTTTATATTGTGGGAAAGCGGACGTGAAAACAGGCTGTCCTCACTCAGGTCCGCATGGAACTGGAGGGGGCGTGGCCTCCAGCTCCGCCTGAATTTCGGGAGAAAATTTATCCCGGGAGGTTTTCGGGAGAGGCGCTGAATTTCGGGAGTCTCCCGGAAAATCCGGGAGGGTTGGCAAGTATGAATGGAATACATTCACTTTTGTCAAAATTCTACACACAATTCCCCATAATGACAATGTGAGGTTTTTTCAAAAATTTTTGCACATTGAATCCATTTTTAAAAAAAAAAAATCACATGAAGAGCAGAGATGGTTGTCCTTCCGGAAGGTTCTCCGCTCTCCACAGAGTGATCATCAGGTTCTAGGTCACTTCCCTGTAGACTAAGATGAATGCAGCAATGTACAGACACATCCTGGATGAAAACCAATGCTTCCCATCCAACCTGATGGAGCTTGAGAGGTGCTGGAAAGAGGAAACTGCCCAAAGATAGGTGTGCCCGGATTGTGGCATCCTATTAAAGACTTGAGGCTGCATTTGCTGGTAAAAGTGCATCAACAAAGTATTGAGCAAATGCTGTGAATATTGTTTACATGTGATTTATGTGTTTATTTTTAACAAATGTGCAAAATAAAACATACACTTTTTACATTGTCATGATGGGGTATTGTGTGGAGAATATTGAGGACAAAAATGAATTTATTCCATTTTGGAATAAGGCTGTAGTAACAAAATGTGAAAAAGGTGAGGCGCTGTGAATAGTTTCTGGATCCTGTGTATGTAGATGTGATTTATTTTTTCATATAAATTTGCTAAGTTAATTTTGAGGACAAAAGTGAATTTGTTTCAAATTGGAAAAGGCTGTAACAACAAAATGTGGAAAAGGTGAGGCGCTGTGAATATCTTCTGGGTGCACTATGTACATTTGATTTATTTTTTTAATTCTAATACATTTTAAAATAAATAAATGTTTTACATTGTCATTATGGGGTATTGTGTTTAGAATTTTGAGGACAAAAATGTATTTATTCTATTTTGGAATAAGGCTGTAACATAACAAAATGTGGAAAAGGTGAGGCGCTGTGAATATCTTCTGGTTGCACTGTATGTATATATGATTTCTTTTTTTGTTTTTAATACATTTTAAAAATAGAAAAATAATAACTTTTTAAATTGTCATTATGGGGTATTGTAAGTAGAATTTTGAGGACAAAAAATATTCCATTTTGGAATAAGGCTGTAACATAGCAACATATGGAACAAGTGAGGCGCTGTGAATATCTTCTGGGTGCACTGTATGTATGTGTGATTTATTTTTTGGTTTTAAATACTTTTTTTTTTTCAAATAAAAAATTACATTGTCATTATGGGGTATTTGTGTATAATTTTGAGGACAAACCATTTATTCCATTTTGGAATAAAGCTGTAATAAAACAAAATGTGGAAAAAGTGAGGTGCTGTGAATACTTCCTGGATGTACGTTATGTCAGTTATCAACTTATGAGCTTAACTGGTTCTGTGATGGAGCTCTTAACTCAAAACACTTGTATCTCAAATCAGCGTCACCCGTTCAAATTAATTGAAAACCTATTTAAATCGGTGCTTGCCCAACCCCTCCCCCCCAAAAAAACAGCCCAGTTTTAACATGTCACATACCTTCAAAACAAGAACAAATTTTAAACATGAAATATTGTTTTTCTTTTTTACAAAGTGACATCGCCATCTAGTGGCCTGGCTTGCACATTACACTACTTTCACTCCTTTAATTGTTGCGTAAACATTTCGCCACCCAACCTTTGGCATCGTAAATGCTTTTTACGAGATATATATTTTGTTTGACAGGTATTGTGATGGTCTTCCGCTCACCGCTGTGGAAGGCAAAGGTGTCGTTCTCTTGAGGGAAATGTTTCCGGGCCATCTCCACCACCCGCGGGAGTTCAAAAACCGTGACGGAGGAGGAGGGATACGCCCTCGCTAACTCTCGCGCCAGCGCACCGGTGCACCCTGGGAGAAAATAAGACAAATTCCCAAAGTGCTGTACATGCGTCGATGCTGCCCTCTGGTGGCCGCTCTTACCTCCGAGATCGACTATCTTCTGGAAGCAGGAGAGGTTGAACGCCGTCACGACGTCCTGTCCGTCCAAATTCCAGGAGGAGTTCATCAGACCCATGAACTTCACCATCTCCTCCTCCGACCTTGACCAGAGGGGTGAAAAAATAAATAAATACATCAGCTCATAAGCTTCTCTCAAACCGGCTCCTCTGAGCGCACCTGTAGATGGCCTCAAACACCTCTCCAGGCAGGATGCCGAAGGTCTTCTGGTTCTGGTTCTTGCCCTCCCTGGTGCAGAAAAGGGTGGGGGTGGAGGGGTGGGGGGCACTGTTCTGGGGGTTCTGTGGCCAAAGCTGTGTCATGGTACTGACCTGACGGCGTCGGCCATGTTGTTCCACAGCGGGTAGATGGTCTGCGAATGGTAGGCGACCATGTCATGGAGCGACTTGGCGCCACCCCTGGCCAAGTAGGTGTTGGCCACGTCGGTGCTGTTGTAAAGTGCTGGCAAGACAAGCGCATCGGCTGTATCAGAGGGGGGTGGGGGGTGTAGTTGCATGGAATGTGGATTAGAAC
>NC_084733.1:61890765-61905765 GCF_033978785.1 Entelurus aequoreus | reverse complement strand
GCCCTAATATATATATATATATATATATATATATATATATATATATATATATATATATATATATATATATATATATATATATATATATATATATATATATATATATATATATATATATATATATATATATATATATATATAAAAATAAATAAATAAATATATATATATACATACACATATACACACACACATATCATATATTAAGTTAAAGTACCAATGATTGTGTGGCGAAATTATTCTCTGCATTTGACCCATATATTAATATAATGGATATATAATGAATATAAAAAGGATATTAAGAGTATGTGAAAGTTTGACTCCTACCTTGTTTACTTCTGTGACGACCTCCTTAAAGTTTTGTTATCACTCCGAAATATCAAGCAGCTAAAATGTGCCAAACATGGATAAGTGTGGCAAGTGTTTAGCATTTTTCCCATCATGCATTGCAGGGGATTGAAATGGGTGTAATTTTGAAATATGTGTCGTGTTTGGACGTTTAAAAAAAAAAAAAAAATCCACAAAGTTCAGTGAGCAGGTTGTGTTATGCAGACTTTTTGTGTTGGTTTATTAGCGCTATTTGTGCAATTTATGGTAATTAACCGGAATTACTCACATAGTCCACAAGATGGTGCCCAACTCCCAGCGATTATACTGTCAGACATTTAAAATGAAGTTCCTAATTAAACTAGTGACGTCGCGTGGGCCAAGCTGAACACGCCGGCGCGTCGCACTCAGCCCTCGGGCAGTAGTTCGGACACCCTTGCTCTAAACCCTTTCGGTTCTTAGCTCCAGACCAGTGATTCTCAAACTGTAATAGTATGCCAAATAATAACTTCATTAAATATTTAAACACAGTGTTACATTTCAAACTGTGTGTAATGGCCAAAAATCTGAAATATACTTGTTAAACAAAAATCTCTGCCTTGTTTTTTAATTAATATTTAGGCCTACTATGCTACTGTATTTTAATGTTGGTCATTATCAGTGTTGGGTTAGTTACTGAAAACCAGTAACTAGTTACAGTTACTTAATTTCAAAAGTAACTCAGTTACTAACTCAGTTACTTACACCAAAAAGTAATGCGTTACTGTGAAAAGTAACTATTTAGTTACTTCTTTTTTTCTTTTTCTTTTTTTTATAGCTCCCATTAATGCCCTTTTAGCCTTAATTTCAGTACTGTTATTGCACTGGAGAATAATACAATCTGTTGATCAACTTCACATGCATTTTTATTTTCCTTTTAACATAACTAATGAAAAACAGTGCAACATAAAAAGGCATTCTCCTTTCTTTAAACTTGGACCAATGACCATTAATAAAAAACAAGTTAAAGTGCAACATAAGAAGGCACATCATCTTCCTTGAAACATAGGTAGTGCAATAAAGCCTGGCATCTGGAGTGATGCTGCTGTCTTCCACACTTGGAGCCATGGATTGTTGAATCCTTGTTTCCAGTGGCAGGATCATTGACACAGATGGTGAAGTTTCAGTGCTCAGTAGAGATGTAACAGTTTTGAGAGGTTTAAGCACCTGGAAGTCCTCCTCTGCCACTCTCACATCATCATCAGACAGGGTGATGATGTCTTTGACATTTTCCTTCAGGGTGTTGTGGGTCAATGCAGAGTATATAGCTGCCTGCTGCTCCAACATATCATAAGTGGAGTTCCACCTCGTTGGGCCATCATGTATGAGCTTTATGAGTAGGCAGCTTTAGCATTTCTTGCTTTGTCTTAAGCACATGAGCAGCTGTTGTGCTTGGGTGGAAGTATAGGAAACCTCCTTCCTGATCCTCCCAAGGAGGCGCTCCATCCTATTGACTGAGATGTGATGCCAAATTCACTACATGTGCAAAGCACCTATCTGTGGTCCCAGTCCTGCCTCATTCACTGCATTTATTTGATTTTTGGCATTATCACTTGACTGGGAGATCTTTATCTTCCATTCCTCCACTGCTTGTGTCAGTACCTGCGCAAGGTGACTCTCGTAGAGGGGGCGTGTCTTCTCATCTGCCAGTCTGCTGTGATGAAGTGAGCGAGTTCCCCTGGACGTCACCCTTCTGATGAGCGCAACAGATGATGCTCGGGATAGTTCATCCACAACTTTTTTCTTCTCCTGCTCATACAGATCTGGCACAAACTTATCGCTGAAGTGGGTGCGCGATGGGATGACGTAACGTGGCTCAAGCACGTTCAGCATGTGTTTAAAAGCCTCGTTTTGCACAACCGAGTCTGCACCTATAAACCACCGATTAAATGGCGCGGGGCGTTCAAGCTCCTCCGTTACTCCGCTCGCCGTGACCACGCTGTGTGTGGACTGAACGTGCGAACAACTTTTTTGTTTTGTTTCATATATCAAACCGCGGATCACGTGTGTGCCGAACCGAAGACACGCCCCCCCTCCTCCCCACACCCAGACACATACAGAGCGTGCCTCTTTTCTTCCCTCCGTGTGACACAGGAAGAATCAGAAGCACGACGCCGCAGCGCTGCAAAAAACACACTCAGATCTTCTGTTTCTAGCCGATACTACATTACAAATAACATAAAATATCGCAGTAACGCATCATGTAGTAACGGTAACTGAGTTACTGAATATAAAAAATAACGCGTTAGATTACTAGTTACCGCCGAAACTAACGGCGTTACAGTAACGCGTTACTTTGTAATGCGTTAGTCCCAACACTGGTCATTATGGTGGTACTTGGAGAACCAAGTGTTTTCTTAGGTGGCCTGTTGTGTCATTCTGTTTGGCTGCCACAGGGTGGCCAGCAAATGTAAAACATATTCATACTGACCTCTTTCAAGCTGCACAACCATCCATGGCATGTCTGCAAGGCTACGTTGTGGAAAAAGTCAGTAGATTTTACTCTAAAGAAATGTACTCTAAAATGATCAGTGGTACTATATCTCCAATTACAATAATGCACTGTAAAAAGATTTTACGCTAAAAAAGTAGCAGCTCAGTTGACAGAATTTTATAACAGTGGTACTGTTTTTCATTTAATAGTAATGCACTGTAAAAAAATGATCATATTTTATGGTAAAAAAAAAACCTGTCAGCTCAGTCACCAGAATTTTAACGTAAAACAGTTTTTCATTATTATCAAGGCTTAGATCAAGCTGATTACAAAAATCAATGCTGCAGAAGGGAAGGGATTCATAGAAATTGACGCAGCCCTAAAATAAATACATTCTAAGCAAATGAATAACAAATACTAATATATATTTGTCTGAGATAGTGTAAATGAAAATACAGCGTCACCACTGTAGTAGTAATTTTTGCGCTTAACTTCTCTATGAATGCAGCGGCAGACTTCTTTTGTTTGCTTGAGATTGTCATTACTGCCACAAGTGGTGGAAAAGTGTATTACAACTGAGCGCCGCTGCGGACCACAGCTGAGAAACGGGGTATTTTTTTTGGCGGTCCCTTTGGTTAAAAAAACGCCACGATACCTGTCCCGTCCGCCGTCTCCACCTGCAGGATCTCCATGCCCGCCAAGGCGTCCAGCAGCCTCTCCATGCCATCGGCGCTGGCATCCAGGGCCTCTGCCACCTGGAGAGCGCTCATGGCCCCCGGGGACCTCATCAGGAGCTCGAAGACACCCAGCTCGCAGGCGGCAAAGATCACCTGCAAGACAAGCAGGTGGAAATAATCTGTTACAGATATACAAGATTAAACCAACATACATCAATTGAATAACATTAATTGTCAGGCACAAAAGCAACATTTTTTACCAGTGGCGTGCGGTGAGGTTAATGTCTGTGGGGCACTGCATCATCACAGTCAGATTTACAAACATATGAACCCTAAATAGTATCTTATTCACCATGTGATTGGCAGCAGTTAACGGGTTATGTTTAAAAGCTCATACCAGCATTCTTTACACAACTGTAGCACACAAAAAAACACATTTAATAAAAAAAACATTATTATGGTCTTACCTTTCTTGCTGGACATCCACCCAGCCAGCCTTTACGTGTGTACCACGCCGTTTGAAAAGAACGGGTCTTCTGTCCCGAAGTCAAAAGCAAACCTTTTAGCTACGGCGTTGGTCTACCTTTAATTATTACCTCCTGCTTCGATTGAAAGTCCAGTTTAGAAAACTGTTTTATTTTACATATGTAATCCTCCATGTTTTTAATAAAAGTCCAGGCGAGAGGAAATAAACAATCGCTGCACTAATTGACTTGCAAACTTTTTTTTCTTCTGCGGCAAGGAATGATCTCTGGGATCACTACCGCCCTCTACCACCAGGAGGCCGGATTACTGCGAGCCTCAGACAGTACGTCTTTTGCAGCAGTTTTATGAATGCTCAGCACAAGAAATACGTTACACACATAGTTGTTGACAAAATACACTGTACATTATATACCTCAGCTAACTAAACTATGCCATAGTTTAGTTAGCTGATATAATTCATATAGCAATACAGTCTCACTGCACAGCAGCTCAGCAGTTAGCAGAGTCACTGTGCACAATCCATGTTGAGGCACAAATCAGTGACGTGCCTCAACTGGCTGCTGATCACCGCACCGTCTCTTCTCAGTATTTGAACGGCAAATGTGAAAATAAAAATAAAAATAATCTAAAACTGGTGAGGTTAAATGGAGAATAACTTTAGTATAATCACTGGATACATATAACAATTTAATTAATTTTTTTTTCTTTTTACATTTTTTTCCCTTCCATGATGGCAGGTGAGGCCCCGCCTCCCCTGCCTCTAGTGACTGCACGCCACTGTTTTTTTTTTTTTTTTAAACCAATTTAGGAACAAAAAAGAGAAAACTACATTTAAATATGTGCCATTATTTGTTTCAACAACTTCAAACAACTTGGTCCAAGACGACCAGCATTCTTCAGCCTGACACGATGAGTAGAAAACTGAGCGCTGACCTTTGACACCCGATAGCCGTTCAAGTACTCGAGTAGTTTAAAAGGGTAGTCCAGCTCGCTCTGGGACAGATGCTCAGCCATCACTGCAGGTCGGTCGGACAAAAAAATGGCGGCGAGAGATCACACGAAATAGTCCAAAGTCTGCAGACTGCTGGAACATGGAGGCGGTAGAAGCTGGTCGTGTTCGTCGGGGCGGGGAAGAAGAATCGCCGGCGGGTTGTGGGCGGGGGCAAGAGGCGCCCACTGTCCCTTTGGCACGGCCAGGGTGCAGTACCACAAATGGCCAGAGAAGAGGGACGGCTGCGCTGTGGCTCCACCGGCTGTTAAAACGAGCCCACTTTAAGCAAGTAGAAGAGGTCTGCCTTGTCGACACGTTTAAAACCAAATAATGTCGCGCACATGCACGCTATAAATCTTACATTAAACAAGAAATATGGACATAAGTGTTTTTTGTGTCAGCCAACAGTTTGTGGTGTTCTGTCGAATTTGGCTTTCTCGGAAAAAAAGCAACGGATAGCGCCATTGTTTGCTACATGGTACTGATCGTTAATTTAAAACAATGTAAACTTGATCTAGCTGTAATTGCTTACTATGCACGCTGTGTGGTTAGAAGATACAACGAAAGAAACCATTTAAAATCACCACTTATTCGCACACGAGGCAGTTGCTTTCGATGGGAAATTCGGTTGAAGTAGTTGCGTTTGTGCGCATGCTCCGTAGCAGTGAGTCGCAGACGTCGAAGAGTGACTATTTCCTCATGTCTGCTCCAGATGACGTCATGCAAAATGTTTAGCTTGTTGCAGGGTGTTTTTTTTTATTTATAGCAAAGTATATTACGTTTTATGCTTTCATAGATAATAAACACAATGTAAACAAAATAAATAAACAGCAAATGACTGACAGACATTTTTCAATTACTAACCAAATCGATTTATTATGCATGAACAAATCCCTTCCTGCCTGGCGCACGCGCACACACACGCACGCACTCGTCCGCACACGCACTCACACAACATTTAAATAGGTGACAAGGTGGCAATGGGGCATAGTCGCTCGCTGTGTTGCACATGCTTGAATAAAATGATATTTATTTACAGGATAAGCAACGTTCCCAAGTTCGGCCACACTCCAAGCAAGTTGACGATGGAAGAAGAAGACAAACCATGGAGGGGGAAGGAGAAGTGGGTTTGGCCCAAAAAAAGACAGGGGGGAGGAGACATAGCATTATATGATGGACTTCATCAATATGGCAGTAACACTGAGTGAGTGTCTATATTTACAAGGTGGAACCAGTCGGTCATGTGACTATTCAACACGTGTGCCTTTTTTTGTGGTCTTCAATTTGCATTTTGCGAGGGTAGGAGGGGAACGTCGCCGCCGCCACAAACACCACCACCATGCTTCCTCCGCTCAGAACTGACGCAACAAAGCAAATAAGGCACGATTAATACTTGGACCGTTGTTTTTGGGGGGGACGGAAGGGGGTCAATGTAAACAATTGAGTTGTTGATTAGGAACGCCAATCACCTTCCTTTTGGGCCCCTCCCACATAGGACTGAATCGCATTCCAAACACGTGACATGCGGCCAGCAGTGTCGGAGCCCCCATGCCGTACAATCACATGGTGACGACTGGTAGTGCAACGACTACAGACAAGGAGAGCGCCGCTCTGCCTCACACCTTTGGTACTGCCACGCCTCTCTGCCGGTCTAAAGAGAGGTCAGGGGGTCAGACAAGTGGAGACGGATGATTGATCGACAGATTGATTGATTGACAAGCCGTCAGAAGCTCAAGCAGTGTCAGTGTGAATGTGTGAGAGATAAAAATAAGTTTCCTGATGTCCAGCTCAGCTGCGACCTCGCTGGCCCACTTTGGACTCCGATTTTGTCGTGGTTTTGCTTCAAATACCTCTAATGGCAATGCCCCCCCCTCTCTTGAACACCCGAAGTTTCCATCCACTTTTGGGAATTTTAGCAGGATGAGCAGGCAGCCAAGCCCGGCTCAGGCGGGACGAGGTCCGCCCGTCCAGAGAAGCCGCGACGGACTGAGGACAGCAAGGAAGAAGAGGAGGGGTCCGGTGTGTGAGTGATGGTGGGGATGGGGAAGGTCAGGGTTTATGGGCTGTCCGTCGCAGCTGTCAGGGGCTCCTGGCTTTGGTGGAAGCAGTTAGTCGTGTTTCAGGTGGTCCTTGATGTCCTCCTCGTCCGTGTACTCGGACGGCTCATCGCCAGGCTTCAACAAGCGCCCCACGTAGTCATACTTCTCTGCAAACACCAAAAAAAAAAAAAAAAAAGCTACTCAACTCTCCTTTCCTTCAAGAATTGTATTTGAATATTTTTCCTTATAGAATTATCTTACAGCAGTTGGAAAAAAAATAATATTTCAAAGCAGTTAAAACAAAGGCTAGACATTATGTTTTGTACAAAAAATGAACCGCAACTCTAAAAAGGGAGGTAGGCACCATTCTTCACCTGTATACACACGGCCTCACTGCTACAGATAGGATTTATGGCTCTTTGAAGGGAATCGAATCATGAGGAGCTGTTTAAAAGACTGGCTCATTATTATTTGTATTTTTATTTATTTTTTTAATCAAAGAAACAATCACAAGTCTCAGTTTCACGATAAGATGCAATTACACACATTTTATTTTATTGATGGGAATTATTCTGAAATATTGGCTATAATGTTTTGCTTATAGTATTCATTGCATAAGGCGCTGCCATATTTCCATGCTTTGGCAGTGACATCACTAGTTTGAATTTAAGCTCACCTAAAAAAAATATTTAGCATTTTAACAAAAAAACAAATAAGTACAGCTAAAATGCATTAATAGATTTTTAAAAAAGCATAAATAAAACTACAATAAAAATTAAAACATCATAAAAATGTGAGGGGAAAAAAAGCAATTAAAATTGGATAGCTTTAAAATAAAAAATAAAAATACACACACACACACACACACACACACACACACACACACACACACACACACACACACACACACACACACACACACACACACACACACACACACACACACACACACACCAAAAGTTTGGACGCACCTTCTCATTCAATGCTTTTTCTTTATTTTCATGACTATTTACATTGTAGATTGTCACATCAAAACTATGAATGAACACATGTGGAGTTATGTACTTAACAAAAAAAGGTGAAATAACTGAAAACATGTTCTATATTCTAGTTTGTTCAAAATAGCCACCCTTTGCTCTGATTACTGCTTTGCACAATCTTGGCATTTTCTCGATGAGCTTCAAGAGGTAATGGTTCGTTTTCACTTCACAGGTGTGCCTTGTCAGGGTTGATTAGTGGAATTTCTTGCTTTATCAATGGGGTTGGGACCATCAGTTGTGTTGTGAATTAAAAGATGTCCAAACTTTTGGCCTCTACTGTATGCACACACACACACACACACAAATGTGTGTGTATATATGTGTACACACACACACACACAGACATGTATATATATATTTTTTAATATGTAAATCTATTTTTTTTAATAGAAAACATAAGTTATTCCATTGCTGCTAAGTTTCCTTTAACTATTAAACATTTTTAGTCCAGTTGCCAGTTGGGTGGCACGCACATGCAGAGGAGGCAACTGCCAACGATAAATTTGCATGTTTACATAAAAAAATACAATTAAAAAACGGCCCCCAAACGAATGGCTCACAACTGCGAATCGGTTCTCATCGTTCACTTTAAAGAGCCGTTCAAAAGACCTCATTCGTTCATGAAAGCCACATCTCTATTCCCTGATTTTACACTGGTGTGACACTTGCCTTTATTACGGCTACAGTTTGACCCATTTGAAATAATAACAGAATTTAACATAAAAATCCACTTTTTGCGTTTTTTGGTATGATACTAACAAACAAAAACCGGAAAACGGCTTGTTGTCCATTATCCGAGTTTATTAATGTGTTTGAAAATACAAAATAGGAATAAAAACAACAAGTGGAAAACTCTTCTCTGGATTGTACATGCGCAGTGTCTCTTTTTAGGATCCTTGTGAGTGAGTGACCTGGAACAACAGTAGAATAAGAAGACAAAGAACGCTTTAAGTATCGTCAAAACAAGTTTGTCGCGGCCAATAGTTCCCTTCAATTTCTTTTAATGTCCACAGACATGGAAAGTGACACATTTTATTGGTTCTCTATCAAGCAGGCAAACGGGTACTTGCATGTCGCCCTTTGGTCGTTGTTCCGGGTCACTCTGACGAGGATGCGGAAAAGAGACACTGCGCATGAGAAATCGACCCATCTGTCCAAAAATTGAATGGGTAATGGAGAAAAGAGTTTTCCACTCGTTTTAATTCACATTTTTAATTTTCAAACACATTAATACATTCGGATAATCCGTTTTTTTTAATTATCAAACCAAAAAAACAAGGAAAATAGATTTTTATGTCAAATTATTTGTCTATTCCAACTGAAAAACGTATGGCCGCGACGTGCACGGACCGTTAACAACCCTAGTAGCAATATCGTTGTTAAAGTGATTTTGGTCGTTTCTGAAGGCACCATAGTGGCTTTTCTGTGTTTGTTTGATATACAGTACTGCAGGGCTATTCAACTGGCAGGCTGGGCGCCAAATACGGCCCGCGAATGACACCATACCGGCCCCCAAGTTAAGCTCAAAACTTGGGAGACAAATATTTTTGCAGCAAATTCCTAAAAACGCTATAGTAAACACATTGGCAGATTATTACGTTGACATTTCAACCTTTCTAGCAGACCTAAAGCACTGGGGTCCAAACTTGTCATTTACATAACTGAGGCGTTCCTCAAGGCTCCCATTTAAGTCCTCCTTTTTGACAGTTGCACATTTTTTCGTACTGTGATTAATGTAACTATGGTGTTGCTGTAGCTTGTTTACTTCAGATGAAAAAAGTTTTCATTTGTTAACCTAAATTATAGTAGTGGTGTTCCTCAGGGTTCCATTTGAGGTTCTCTCTTTTTCTTATTTGTGCTATTCAACTAGTGTGCTGAAAATTAGGTTGGAAAAACATCAGAAAAACCAAAGAGGGCTGTCATAGAGATGATCTTTGACTGGAGAAAAGCTCCTGTAACGCTGACAAAATAAATAAACCAAAATCAAATGTCTACTTTAAAGGACACTGGTTTTCCGGACTATACAAAATAAGACACAGTCTGGCCCCCTGGTCCTTAGCTTTATGGAAATATGGCCCCCAAAGCAATTTAGTTGAATAGCCTTGCAGTACTGTTTATCACATTATATTGTGTTCAAAGTGTACACACCTTCACTAAAACAGGGACTTTTGTCAAGGCTGGAACCCATTAATTATGTTCACATTGTTTCTCATGGGGAACTCATTAGAACCTTACCATTTACAAACCCTGTTCAAGGCCCAATTAAGTTCGTAAATCGAGGTCCCACTGTATTTACCCATGAACTGCATCTCCCACTCCCGCACGCTCTCCATCTGCACAGCGTTGAGGTCGGACAAGTCGTCGTACTCGTCCCTCAGGGCGTCTTTCTCCAGACAGAAAGTGGCCAAGCCTCTGGAAGCGTCCCGGCCTGCAAATATCCCGTAGGGACCCTCTGAAGGAGTAAGGACAAAGAAGGAGCACACATGAAAAAAAGGGCGTCTCTAGTCCTTGAAGACATGTGCTGATGCTTCCACATAATCTGAATAGCATGTAAAAAAAGACTCTCCATGTCTTTCTTTTTTCTTAAACACTATCCATTACGCAATGCACAACATTTAATACTTTGTTGCAAATGTTATCAAAGCGTCCACTTGGCAGAAGACAGTTTGTTATCATCTGAATGATTAGATGTGCTGCGTGGAACGTGTGCACATAAACACGCCAACAGCAACTTTTCATCTCTTCAATTAGACAACGCAAACATGAAAAGACACTCGACTGTGAACCTTAGAACCTTAGAGGGAAGAAACAACTCATGACTCACGCTCCAGACGGTGCACTCACGCGTTGTGTGTTAAAAATAATTCTACTTTATTAGAGTTTGGTGCAAACAGTGACAGCGTCAGCTTATTTTGACTAATCACTTTATTTTTACAACAGTGTTTCCCACACATTAATTTATTTGTGGCGGCCCGCCACGAAAGAATTAAGGCCGCCACAAATTTTTTTATTTTTTTATTTTTTAATAAAAAATTTTTTAAATTAAAAAAAAAAATTTTTTTGTGTCCTGTCAAGCTTCTCAGGCAAATCATATAGTTGATGTAGATGCCCATATCAGCTGTTCAGATTTACTTTACAAAAGAGAAGTGTAGGATCAAGATTTTTGGAGCTCTTGGTTCAGTGGATCAGATGTTTGATGAAGCTTTGTGTCTATCTACCACCACTACTGTTTTCTGTTTATTTGTTACTGACTGTGGCAAGACACCTCTGCCTCTGTTTCACTTTATGTTGCTGGTAAATAGTATGGTTGTAGTAGGCTAAAGTTAAATTATTTAGTATGCACTAATTAAAGGGGCAGAGCTTTAAGAGACATTTTAGCTTTTATATTTTTATAAGATATATTTTTTGTAAGAACCACAATTAATAAATATATTTCAGTGAATTGTTCAAATCTGTATATAAATATGTACATAAATATTATTAATTAGTAAGTATAGATTTTTTTAGCCTTTTTAGAGAAAATGATAAATGGGTTATACTTGTATAGCAATTTTCTACCTTCAAGGTACTCAAAGCGCTTTGACAGTATTTCCACATTCCCCCATTCACACACACATTCACACACTGATGGCGGGAGCTGCCATGCAAGGCGCTAACCAGCAGCCACCAGGAGCAAGGGTGAAGTGTCTTGCCCAAGGACACACGGACGTGACGAGGATGGTAGAAGGTGGGGATTGAACCCCGGTAACCAGCAACCCTCCGATTGCTGGCACGGCCACTCTACCAACTTCGCCACGCCGCCCCTCATATCATATCATATCATTGTAGTAAATTATGCAAATTACTTGATGTCATGGTAGCCACGCCCATAGCAACGCCCCCACCGCCACAGGTATCTTGGCAGTTTATGGGAAACACTGAACTAATCACTTTATTACGACCTAATCAAACAAAGTTTATATTGTTTGTTTGATAAGGAATAAAAAGAGTGATACACTTTAACCAGAAGCTAGCATGTTAACTTTTTCATAATGGTGTTTAGTGCACACACCTGTTTAAGAAGCAAACCATTGATGTAGTGTTTATGCTGAAAAATAGTTCCACTTTCATTTAAAACAAAACAGTATGTTTACTTTAAAACATTGGATATGTTTTTGTATTTATTACTGATAAGGAAATGTTTGTACTTTTCTTTTTGGTAGGGATGCACAACAATATCGGCGACAATGGTAGTAATTATGATTTTTGATAATGAAAAATCAACCAATAAAATAAGCCAGTAACAATAAAGGCTTAATCATCTTTGTGTTTGTCGTTGGTCTCTCTATTGTGGCTTGTCTTGCTGCCTGGCTCCTGGACTCATTTATGGTATGTTCGCATGTTTGTGATGTCATTATTCTGTACAGGAAAAGCATCATAGCGCGCCAGTCTCCAGTGTGGGCTTTCTTTATTTGGAAGTTTGCAAAACTTGTTCTGAAGAAATTCAACCAGGTGGGAAAAAGACAAGTTTCAACTCAACAAATCTGATGAGTCACTTTAAAATTCACCATCATGAAGATTTGTGGAAGGAGTACAAAGCTGTTGGTGCTGCTAAGCCGAGACCTAGTGTTAATAGCGGCGACCGCAGCAAATATAAAGCCGCAGGACTGATTAGAAAGCGTTTGATAAGAGGCAACAGTTTAAAAAAAGACCTTAGAGGAAAAGCACTTGCCGTTCAAATGAGTACCGTATTTTCCAGACTATAGAGCGCACCGGGATATATATTTTTTGAAAGAAACAATGATTTTTCCGTATATTAGCCGCAACGGACTATAAGCTACAGATATATACATTGCGAAATTAGTTATTTACACAGTAAGATATTGTAAATGTTTATTTACATACCTTAATTGTTCCCAAACTATGCCTGTAACACAGCAGTAAAACGGCTGATCAAACAAAAGAGCACCCACTAGCTGCGGAAGCTAGCTGTCCAATAAGCTAAACAGACTCAATAAATCCACAAGGATGTCTTAGTGAATTTACTGGGGGATTTGTGAAACAAACAATACAAAAATAATGCCATTGTAATGAATATTTTGAGTCCCTTCTGAACCCCATTCGGAGAGGGCTTTTAGCACAGGGGTAGTAATATTGGTCCCGTTTACACTGCACACCAAATCAGATTTATTTTGCCCTCAAGTGATACAGACACTGATCTAAACGCTCCAAAGTGCTTAAAATCTGATCTTTTGGCATCAAATTCAGGACACATCAGGACATAGTCCTGAATCAGATTGGAGTCTGATCTTTTCCAATGTGACTTCAGTGTAAATGCAGTGCGACCCGTATGTGACCTGAATCAGATTTTTTCGTCATCTTTGGGCGAGCTACGTCACTTGTGAGCGTCGGAAAGACGATTTTGAAGAAATAGGGATTGTTGAAAGATCAGAATTGATGCTGTGGTGGATTTGCTTACAAGTGAGTTGAAAAAAGAGCTCCCGTAGATCCACGCTGACCGTGGAGGCATTGGCGAGATATTTATAAAAGAATCTTGCCTACCTTCATACTTCCTCCCAACGAGCCGTTTGGAATTTGCCCAATTTGTGATGTTAGTTACCCAATTGTGACGTCGGTGGACAATAAGGGGTCTGCAACCCGCGGCTCTGGAGAGCGTCAGTAGAAGTGGGCCAGGACGCCGGGATTACGCATGATGATTGGTTGATCTGTCTGAGGCTGAATCTCTTTCTGTGAATCAGCCATCTTGAAATAAAAAACGCTGCCAAAGCATTTTTCAAATTTAATTCCGTTGTTCCTGTTGATATGGAGCGTTTTACAATTTTAAAGTGACTTTTTCTTTGTAAAATCTATCATCTTTATATCTAGGGGTGTCAAAAATGTGATTTTCGAATAAATGCAGATTCTTAAATCGATTAAAAAAAAATCTATTTTTTACTTTTTTTTAAAATTCCCCCCCATTCCCAAAATCTATTCTGTCCAGCCACTTTATTAAATGTTTGGGTAGAATTTTATCAAACAAAACCATTTAAAAAAAAAGTAATACAGAAAAGAGCAGTTTATTTTATGAAGGAAAGTCGTTAACCATAGAACTAGAGATGCCGATAAATGCTTTAAAATGTAATATCGGAAATTATCGGTATCGCTTTTTTTATTTTGTATTAAATCAACATAAAAAACACAAGATACACTTACAATTAGTACACCAACCCACAAAACCTCCCTCCCCCATTTACACTCATTCACACACAAGGGTTGTTTCTTTCTGTTATTAATATTCTGGTTCCTACATTATATATCAATATATAACAATACAGTCTGCAAGGGATACAGTCCGTAAGCACACATGATTGTGCGTGCTGCTGGTCCACTAATAGTACTAACCTTTAACAGTTAATTTTACTCATTTTCATTAATTACTAGATAGATAGATAGATAGTACTTTATTGCTAGTTTCTATGTACCTGTTTTTATATTGTTTTACTTTCTTTATATTCAAGAAAATGTTTTATATTTATTTATTTATCTTATTTTATTTTATAAATTTTTAAAAAAAGGACCTTATCTTCACCATACCTGGTTGTCCAAATTAGGCATAATAATGTGTTAATTCCACAACTGTATATATAGCGGTATCGGTTGATATCGGTATCGGTAATTAAGAGTTGGACAATATCGGAATATCGGATATCGGCAAAAAGCCATTATCGGACATCCCTACATAGAACTGGCACCCAATACCAGGGCTCGAATTTAACCACGGCAACCGTGGCACGTGCAGCGACTGCCCTCGTCATTTGTCGTCATGCCCTAATAATTGACCAGCATTTAAGGCAAGTACATGCCGTGACCGCCCTTGACTGTTTACTTGTTAATGGACGAGTGATGTAACGGTAAACGATATAATGATAAACAGCGGTAAAATTCCCGACGGTTAGTAATACCGTTTAATTTTTTAATTATCGAAAAAACT
>NC_084733.1:61850765-61885765 GCF_033978785.1 Entelurus aequoreus | reverse complement strand
GTGTCTGTCTGAGAGAAAGACCAGCATTATTGACCTACAGTTAACTAAGTTATTTCACTTGACCTTTTTCTGTGTTGATTGAGCTGTGTTGAAGCAGCAAAAAAGGACACTATGTTAAATGAGGAGTTTCTGTCTCTGATAGTTGATATAATAATGTAATCGCATCATAAAGCCTACATGAACTCCATGATGTTCAGGGATGAATAGCCTCTCCTATTGCTATTGTACTATTTTTTTCAGCTATAGTTACATTAATCATTAGTAATGTAGCAGCCTCGTTTTGAATGGCAGGGTCCCTGCTATCACATGTTGATAAAAATATAACATTTACATAATAAAAATCAACTACAGGCTTCCCAAATGCTGTACTAAATTAAGCATGATGAGTTGAGCATATGTGAGCATGTGGCCCCACTTTTAATTCTTTTTTTTAAACGCTTATTGTAAACGCTTACTTACAGTAAGTCATTAATTTGACTTTGTAAGTCATTATTTTAGTATCTCAGGTAACTAGGACTGTTTTGTTTTTACTTTACGGAAAAAATATCGAGATATATATCGTCATTCAGCAAATGGAGCGGAAAACACAACCAAAAGTTGTAGGCTTCTTCACGCGACGGAGCCGGCCTACTTCACCACGGTCTGTAGTCTATTGCCCCCCAGGCTGTGGTGGCAGCGACGGGTTTGGATCACCTGATCTAAACCCGATAGAACACCTCTGGGACATAATGTTCCGCCAGGTTGCTCCTCAGACTTTACAGGAGCTCACTGATGCCCTTAGACAGATCTGGGAGGACATCCCACAAGACACCATCTGTCATCTCATTAGGAGCATGCCGCGACGTTGTCAAGCATGCATACAAGCACGGGGGGCCACACAAGATATTGAAAATAATTTTGAGTTGCAGAAATTGAATTTAGGCAAAATGGACAAGCCTGCCACATCATTTTTTCACTTAGATTTTTGGGGTGTCTATATACTGAGCCCTATGTAGGCTGAAAACTTTTATTTCCATCAAAAGATGTGGCATCCTTTTGTTCCTGAGACGTTAAACTGTCCACATCAGTATAGATATCGGGCATTTTTTTTTCACCATTGAAATCTGATGTGTTTTCAAAGTGTTCCTTTAATTTTTTTGAGCAGTGTATATATATATATATATATATATATATATTATATATATATATATATAGCACATATATATATAGCAGTGTATATATATATATACACACTGCTCAAAAAAATTAAAGGAACACTTTGAAAACACATCAGATTTAAATTTTTTTGAGCAGTGTGTATATATATATATATACATATATATACACATATATATATATACACATATATACATATATGTATATATATACATATATATATATATATATACATATATATATATATATATATATATACATATATATATATATACATATATACATATATATATACATATATACATATATACATATATATATATACATATATATATATATATATATACATATATATATATATACATATATATATATATATATATATATATATACATATACATATATATATATATATATACATATACATATATACATATACATATATATATATATATATATATACATATATATATATATACATATATATATATATATATATACATATACATATATATACATATACATATATACATATATATATATACATATATATATATATATATATATATATATATATATATATATATATATATATATATATATATATATATATATATATATATATATATATATATATATATATATATACACTGCTCAAAAAAATTAAAAGGAACACTTTGAAAACACATCAGATTTCAATGGTGAAAAAAAAATGTCCCCCAATATATATATATATATATTAGGGGTGTAACGGTACACAAAAATTTCGGTTCAGTACGTACCTCGGTTTAGAGGTCACGGTTCGGTTCATTTTCGATACAGTAAGAAAACAACAAAATATAAATTTTTTGGTTATTTATTTACCAAATTTGTAAACAATGGCTTTATCCTTTTAACATTGGGAACACTATAATAATTCTGCCCACGTTAATCAACATTAAACTGCCTCAAGTTGTTTCTCAGATTAAATAAAATGACAAAACTTTTCTTCTGCATTTAAAAAGTGCAACATTAAAGGCCTACTGAAATGAATTTTTTTTATTTAAACGGGGATAGCAGATCTATTCTATGTGTCATACTTGATCATTTCGCGATATTGCCATATTTTTGCTGAAAGGATTTAGTATAGAACAACGACGATAAAGATTGCAACTTTTGGTATCTGATAAAAAAAAGGCTTGCACCTACCGGAAGTAGCGTGACGTAGTCAGTTGAACATATACGCAAAGTTCCCTATTGTTTACAATGATGGCCGCATGAAGTGAGAGAGATTCGGACCGAGAAAGCGACAATTTCCCCATTAATTTGAGCGAGGATGAAAGATTTGTGGATGAGTAAAGTGCAAGTGAAGGACTAGTGGGGAGTTGAAGCTATTCAGATAGGGAAGATGCTGTGAGAGCCGGGGGTGACCTGATATTCAGCTGGGAATGACTACAACAGTAAATAAACACAAGACATATATATACTCTATTAGCCACAACACAACCAGGCTTATATTTAATATGCCACAAATTAATCCTGCATAAAAACACCTGCGTGTTTGTTATGCTAGCTCCTAGCTCCTCTGCTAGCTCCTAGCTCCATAGAACACGCCAATACAATTCAAACACCTGATCAACACACACAATCACTCAGCCCAAAAGACCGTTTACCTAACCCAAGGTTCATAAAGCTTATATATTTTTAAAAAGTTACGTACGTGACGCGCACATACGGTCAAGTTATCGAATGTTTAGCAGCCAAGGCTGCATACTCACGGTACCTGATATTCAGCTGGGAATGACTACAACAGTAAATAAACACAAGACATATATATACTCTATTAGCCACAACACAACCAGGCTTATATTTAATATGCCACAAATTAATCCTGCATAATAACACCTGCGTGTTTGTTATGCTAGCTCCTAGCTCCTCTGCTAGCTCCTAGCTCCATAGAACACGCCAATACAATTCAAACACCCGATCAACACACACAATCACTCAGCCCAAAAGACCGTTCACCTAACCCAAGGTTCATAAAGCTTATATATTTTTAAAAAGTTACGTACGTGACGCGCACTTACGGTACGGTACGTGTTATGCTAGCTCCTAGCTCCTCTGCTAGCTCCTAGCTCCATAGAACACGCCAATACAATTCAAACACATGATCAACACACACAATCACTCAGCCCAAAAGACCGTTCACCTAACCCAAGGTTCATAAAGCTTATATATTTTAAAAAAGTTACGTACATACGCAAAAAAAAGCCAAAGCTGCATACTCACAGTAGCACGTCTGCGTCTTTGTCATCCAAATCAAAGTAATCCTGGTAAGAGTCTGTGTTGTCCCAGTTCTCTACAGGCGTCTGTGTATCCAAATCAAAAGTCCTCCTGGTTAGAGTCTCTGTTATCCGAGTTCTTCCATCTTGACTGCATCTTTCGGGAATGTAAACAAAGAAGCGCCGGCTGTGTACTGTTGTGGCTGACTACGTTCGAAAAATACGTCCATTTCGCACCGACAACTTTCTTCTTTGCTTGCTTGGCTTCCTTCTCCATAATGCAATGAACATGATTGAAACAGATTCACGAACACAGATGTCCAGAATACTGTGGAATTATGAAATGAAAACAGAGCTTTTTCATATTGGCTTCAATGTGGAAGGCATACCCGTGTTCGTCGGGCTACGTCACGCGCATACGTCATCCTCAGAGGCGTTTCGAACCGGAAGTTTAGCGGCAAATTTAAAATGTCACTTTATAAGTTAACCCGGCCGTATTGGCATGTGTTATAATGTTAAGATTTCATCATTGATATATAAACTATCAGACTGCGTGGTCGGTAGTAGTGGGTTTCAGTAGGCCTTTAAACAGTTTCAAGTCAACTCATCATGCTTAATTTATTACAGCATTTGGGAAGCCTGTAGTTGATTTTTATTATTTAAATATTATATTTTTATCAACATGTGATAGCAGGGACCCTGCCATTCACAACTAGGCTGCTCCATTACCAATGATGAATGCAACTATAGCTGAAAAAATAGTACAATAGCAATAGGAGAGACTATTCATCCCTGAACACCAAGGAGTTCATGTAGGCTTTATGATGCAGTTACATTATTATATCAACTATCAGAGACAGAAACTCTTCATTTAACATAATGTCCTTTTTTGCTGCTTCAACACAGCTCAATCAACACAGAAAAAGGTAAAGTGAAATAATAGACAGACAGGGCCTTGCTGTCCGTAACACACACACACACACACACACACACACACACACACACACACACACACACACACACACACACACACACACACACACACACACACACACACACACACACACACACGCACACACGCACAAGTCAGGACTGCGAGCGAGCTGAACGTCAACGGGCTTATAGTGATGTTACTAGTAGTTGACTAAGAGGTGTTTATTATAATTTGGGGAGAGTCCGCAGCCTGATGCTTACCTGCTAAACGCTAAGCACTGACAACATGCACTCTGAATATGCACTGCTGATTGGCTGTTACCGCTCTGAATACGCACTGCTGATTGGCTGTTACCGCTCTGTTTGTAACCAATCAGATGGTTGTGTGGGTGGGACAATGCTGGGTGCTGTGTAGAGTACTGACAGAGACAGACAGAAGGAAGCGGAGCAGCTTGTTAAAACTTTAGCTCAGGCTACTTTATATGTTCGTGTGGAAACTCGTTCGGTACACCTCCGAACTGAACCCCCCGTACCGAAACGGTTCAATACAAATACACGTACCGTTACACCTAGGGCTGGGCGATATATCGCGGGTTTGTCTCTGTGCGATATAGAAAATTACTATATCGTGATATTCGAGTATACGTTCTCACAGAGTTGCTTTTAGCTGCTGGCATTACACTACAGGCTCTTCCCACTCCTTCTTGTGTCTCCTTCTCACAGAGAGCAAGCGCACATTCTACATACGTCACATACTGTCATGTCATACGTCACATACGTATACCCTCTCGCGGAGCAGAAAGGTAGCGGCATGGGTAACGTTAGCTGTGGTGCGAGTGGTAATACGAGAGAAAGAAGGTGCGAATCTGGTAACAAATGAAGGAATAATGAATTCCCAAGAAAAACAGCAGGGGGTCCATCGTCTGGCGGTGGTTTGGCTTCAAGTGGGAATATGTCTAACAGACAACCGTAATTTGTCGAGTGTGGGGCAAAAGCGTTTCTACAAAAAGTAGCATTACTGTTAATATGTAGCATCATTTGAAAAGTCACCTGCTAGAGAATGAAGAGTGCTTACTCCGCAATGTCAACATCTCCGGCCGGTGCCACACCATCAAAATGCTAAGGCAAACATTTCCAGATCAACACCGTATGAAAAAAAGAGTCGACAACAAAAGGAGATAATGTCCGCAGGAACCTACCACATAGCGAAGGACGAACACTATTTGATTTCCTATTATGTAGCTCATTTTTATTTGACACTTTCTGAAATATCTTGTGTGACATCATGTTTTTAAACTATTGCAGTGGCGTTCTGTACAAAAAGTGCACTTTAATTTAGTGTTGTTTTGATAAGTCATCTTAGTGACACCAAGCACAAAAGTGCACTAATAGCTTGTTTTAAAATGTCTCTGACAATCTTGCACGTTCTGTTTTGGAAATGACATGAATGTTTGTGCCACTGCTTAATAACAGTTTAATAAATTTTGGTAAATTGACTTAGTTGTCCCGGTAAGGTCTATTCGGGTGTACTGGAGAGGAGGCTACGCCGGATAGTCGAACCTCGGATTCAGGAGGAACAGTGTGGTTTTCGTCCTGGTCGTGGAACTGTGGACCAGCTCTATACTCTCGGCAGGGTCCTTGAGGGTGCATGGGAGTTTGCCCAACCAGTCTACATGTGCTTTGTGGACTTGGAGAAGGCATTCGACCGTGTCCCTCGGGAGGTCCTGTGGGGAGTGCTCAGAGAGTATGGGGTATCGGACTGTCTGATTGTGGCTGTCCGCTCCCTGTACGATCAGTGCCAGAGCTTGGTCCGCATCGCCGGCAGTAAGTCGGACACGTTTCCAGTGAGGGTTGGACTCCGCCAAGGCTGCCCTTTGTCACCGATTCTGTTCATAACTTTTATGGACAGAATTTCTAGGCGCAGTCAGGGCGTTGAGGGGATCTGGTTTGGTGGCTGCAGGATTAGGTCTCTGCTTTTTGCAGATGATGTGGTCCTGATGGCTTCATCTGGCCAGGATCTTCAGCTCTCACTGGATCGGTTCGCAGCCGAGTGTGAAGCGACTGGGATGAGAATCAGCACCTCCAAGTCCGAGTCCATGGTTCTCGCCCGGAAAAGGGTGGAGTGCCATCTCCGGGTTGGGGAGGAGACCCTGCCCCAAGTGGAGGAGTTCAAGTACTTAGGAGTCTTGTTCACGAGTGGGGGAAAAGTGGACCGTGAGATCGACAGGCGGATCGGTGCGGCGTCTTCAGTAATGCGGACGCTGTATCGGTCCGTTGTGGTGAAGAAGGAGCCGAGCCGGAAGGCAAAGCTCTCAATTTACCGGTCGATCTACGTTCCCATCCTCACCTATGGTCATGAGCTTTGGGTCATGACCGAAAGGACAAGATCACGGGTACAGGCGGCCGAAATGAGTTTCCTCCGCCGGGTGGCGGGGCTCTCCCTTAGAGACAGGGTGAGAAGCTCTGCCATCCGGGGGAAGCTCAAAGTAAAGCCACTGCTCCTCCACATCGAGAGGAGCCAGATGAGGTGGTTCGGGCATCTGGTCAGGATGCCACCCGAACGCCTCCCTCGGGAGGTGTTTAGGGCACGTCCAACCGGTAGGAGACCACGGGGAAGACCCAGGACACGTTGGGAAGACTATGTCTCCCGGCTGGCCTGGGAACGCCTCGGGATCCCCCGGGAGGAGCTGGACGAAGTGGCTGGGGAGAGGGAAGTCTGGGTTTCCCTGCTTAGGCTGCTGCCCCCGCGACCCGACCTCGGATACGCGGAGGAAGATGGATGGATGGATGGATGGATGGACTTAGTTGTGATTTCCTTCTCTGACTGAAAGTTTAAAATGAGCATATATTAATGCAGTATGAACAAGAATGTTTTAATGTAGACACATAGAATCATCATACTGGTGTGATTATATGTATCAAGTGTTAATTCAAGGCTAAGGTAAAATATCGAGATATATATTGTGTATCGCGATATGGCCTAAAAATATCGAGATATTAAAAAAAGGCCATGAACAAAGATCCACCGCCTAAACTAAAGTCTTAACAAGCTGCTCTGCTTAGTTCTGCCTCTGCCAGTACGTCTCTGCAGCACCCAGCATTGTCCCACCCACAGAACCATCTGACTGTTTACACGCATATATATATATATACATATATATATATATATATATATATATATATATATATATATATATATATATATATATATATATATATATATATATATACAAACCCCATTTCCATATGAGTTGGGAAATTGTGTTAGATGTAAATATAAACGGAATACAATGATTTGCAAATCCTTTTCAACCCATATTCAATTGAATGCACTACAAAGACAAGATATTTGATGTTCAAACTCAAACTATAATTGATTAATCTGTCGATTATTACTTCGATTAATCGATTAATAATCGGATAAAATAGACAAACTACATTTCTATCCTTTCCAGTATTTTATTGGAAAAAAAACAGCATACTGGTACCATACTTATTTTGATTATTGTTTCTCAGCTGTTTGGACAGGTTGCAGTTTATAAATAAAGGTTTATAAAAAAATAAAAAAAGCCTCTGCGCATGCGCATAGCATAGATCCAACGAATCGATGACTATATTAATCGCCAACTATTTTTATAATCAATTTTAATCGATTTAATTGATTAGTTGTTGCAGCCCTAATATATATACGTATGTATATGTATGTATATATATATATATGTCAAAGTTAAAGTACCAATGATTGTCACACACACACTAGAGGTGAGGCGAAATGATTCTCTGCATTTGACCCATCACCCTTGATCACCCCCTGGGAAGTGAGGGGAGCAGTGGGTATGTACCGTAATTTCCGGACTATAAGCCACTACTTTTTCCCCTCGTTCTGGTCCCTGCGGCTTATACAACGGTGCGGCTTATATACGGCCTGTTCTTCTCCGACACCGACGAAGAGGATTTCGGTGGTTTTAGTACACAGGAGGAAGACGATGACACAATGATTAAAGACTGACTTTTCATATATCGGTAGGCTGGTTATTTTGATAACGTACAGGCGAGCACTTTGTATTACTTTGCACCGTTGTATTATTTGTACTCTGCACGAATGCTGTTCGCCATGTCAAAGATGTGAAAGTTTGATTGAATGATTGAAAGATTTATAGTTAATAAATGGGACGCTTTGCGTTCCCAAACAGTCATCTCTGTCCCGACAATCCCCTCCGTGGTAGCAGGAATCCCTATATACTACGGTAATTACACATCAAAACCCTGCGGCTTATAGTCGGGTGCGGCTTATATATGGAGCAATCTGTATTTTCCCCTAAATTTAGCTGGTGCGGCTTATAGTCAGGTGCGGCTTATAGTCCGGAAATTACGGTATATGTACATATATATACAGGACTGTCTCAGAAAATTTGAAAATTGTGATAAAGTCTTTTATTTTCTGTAATGCAACTAGAACATGAAAATGTCATACATTCTGGATTCATTACACATCAACTGAAATATTGCAAGCCTTTTATTATTTTAATATTGCTGATTATGGCATACAGCTTAAGAAAACTCAAAAATCCTATCTCAAAAAATTAGTATATTTCCTCAGACCAAGTAAAAAAACAAAGATTTATAACAGCAAGACAAAATCAAACATTTGAAAATGTAAATTAATGCACTCAGTACTTGGTTGGGAATCCTTTTGCATGGATTACTGCATCAATGCGGCGTGGCATGGAGGCAATCAGCCTGTGGCATTGCTGAGGTGTTATGGATTCCCAGGATGCTTCAATAGCGGCCTTTAGCTCATTTGCATTATTGGGTCTGGTGTCTTTCAGCTTCTTCTTCACAATACCCCACAAATTCTCTATGGGGTTCAGGTCAGGGGACTTAGCAGTCCAATTGAGGACAGTAATGCCATGGTCAGTACACCAGTTACTGGTGGTTTTGGCACTGTGGGCAGGTGCCAGATCATGCTGGAAAATGAAATCATCATCTCCATAGAGCTTTTCAACAGATGGAAGCATGTAGTGCTCTAAAATCTCTTGGTACACAGCTGCATTGACTCTGGACTTGATGAAACCCAGTGGACCAACACCAGCAGCTGACATGGCTCCCCAAACCATTGCTGACTGTGGGAACTTCACACTGGATTTCAAGCAACTTGGATTTTGCTCCTCTCCAGCCTTCCTCCAGACTCTAGCACCTTGACTTCCAAATTAAATACAAAACTAGCTTTCGTCTGAAAACAGGACTCTGGACCACTCTGCAACTGTCCGGTGCTTCTTTTCCATAGCCCAAGTCAGACGCCTATTTCGTTGTCTTGAGTTCAAGAGTGGCTTGACCATGGGAATACGGCTATTGTAGCCCATTTCCCGGACACGTCTGTGAACAGTGGCTTTTGATACCTGGATTTCAGCTTCAGTCCACTGTCTTTGAAGCTCCCCCAAATTCTGGAAGCGGCTCTTCTTCACAATGCTGTTAGGCTGCGGTCCTCTCTCTTGGTTGTGCAGCGTTTCCTGCCACAATTACTCCTTCCAACAGACTTTTTGTGAATGTGCTTTGAAACTGCACTCCGTGAACAGCCTGCTCTTTTAGAAATTTATTTTTGTGTCTTACCCTCCTGATGGAGGGTGTCAATGATGGTCCTCTGGACAGCAGTCAGGTCAGCAGTCTTCCCCATACTTGTGATTTAGTTTACTGAACCAAGCTGAGTGTTTTTAAAGGCTCAGGGAAACCCTTGCAGGTGTTTCGAGTTAATTAGACGATTCAAGTGATTAGTTAAATAGCCTGCAAGTATACTTTTTCATGATATTCTAATACTTTGAGATAGGATATTTGAGTTTTCTTAAGCTGTATGCCATAATCAGCAATATTAAAACGACAAAAGGCTTGTTATATTTCAGTTAATGTGTAATGAATCCAGAATGTATGACATTTTCATGTTTTTAGTTGCATTACAGAAAATAAAGGACTTTATCACAATATTAAAATTTTCTGAGACAGTCCTGTAATATATATATATATATATAAATATATATATATATATATATATATATATATATATATATATATATATATATATATATATATATATATATATATATATATATATATAAATATATATATATGTATATATTCTCTCTGGCACTCATCGAGGGTGGACGCTCCCCTTTCCTCTCCCTTATCTCTCCTGCTTGCTTCTTTGTCTCATCTTAACTTTCTTGTTGCCTCTTTTTGCACTGCTCTCCAAATCTAAACATTGGAACTATTTAACTGGCCTCAACGAAATTGACAAGATATTGGGTTTGGGGGAACCTGCTGTCGTGACGAAGCAGTTGTTGCTGGACACACGACAGACTCTTGGGAGAAGAAGGAGTGTCGCGTGCCTAGCGACCCTTTTCTGTCGAGGACGTGAAGATATCCACCTATTCGGAATTATGACAACAGGACATCTACTGATTGGAGTAAGCGTTGCTCTGGTTTGTGGACAAATTGGAAGTTGCTGGCAGTCTTCAAAGTACCCCAAAGCTGCCACAAATGATTGGAGGATGCGGGAAGAACTGTGGACACTCCTATGATTTCGGATCACATCGGACTGTCTGCCCCGCAGTTTTTGAGGACCAGTCATAGACAATTTAGAGTGAAAAGCAAATTTTATTTTCACTCGCATACAAAACATTCTAACTTGGATTGTTTCCCTGGCGTCGAGACTAGGGATGTCCCGATCCGATATTTGGATCGGATCGGCCGCCGATATTTGCCAAAAAATGCGTATCGGCAAGGCATGGGAAAATGCCGATCCAGATCCAGTTTAAAAAAAAATTCCGGTCTGTGTTTTCCAATGCACCGATTTAAATAATACATTCCACTTTTCTGCTGCTCCCTAATTTCCGTTCCGCATTTACCAGCACATTACACAGGCATTACACGACAGGCTCTTCCCACTCCTTCTTGTGTCTGCTTCTCACAGACAACAAGCGCACCTTCTTACACACGTCACATACTGTCACGTTATACGTCACATACGTATACGCCCTCCCCGAGCAGAGAGGTAGCAGCATGGCTAACGTTAGCTGTGATGCTATTGTAGCCATGTGAGCGGTAATAATGAAGGAAGAATTAATTCCCAAGAAAAACAGCAGTGGGTCCATCGTCTGGCGGTGGTTTGGCTTCAAGTGGGAATATGTCGAACACACAACCGTAATTTGTCAAGTGTGGGGCAAAAGCGTTGCTATAAAAAGTAGCATTACTGCTAGTATGTAGCATCGTTTGAAAAGTCCCCTGCTAGAGATCGAAGAGTGTTTGAAACTCCGCATGGCAATATCGCCATTCGGTGCCACACGACCACACCATCAAAATGCAGAGGAAAACATTTCCAGATCAACACCGTATGAAAACATTTTTGATTTTTTTAGTTGTGATTTCCTTCTCTGCATGAAAGTTTAAAAGTAGCATATATTATTGCAGTATGAAGAAGAATGTTTTAATGTAGACACATAGAATCATCATACTGCTGTGATTATATGCATCAAGTGTTAATTCAAGGCTAAGGCAAAATATCCAGATATATATTGTGTATCGCGATATGGCCTTAAAATATTGCGATATTAAAAAAGGCCATATCGCCCAGCCCTAGTTCAATGATGCCATTTCTGTTTGTCATGTATAATTTTGTCTATTTTGTGTTTATCCTTCAATAAACAGGTCAGTTTCTTGTTACCAACCATTGTGTATTATTCAAACTCACCTAATTCAGCTGGCTAGTTGTTATCAAGAGTACTAAAACCCTTTTCAACATGAATCTGACAACTAAGTAGGCTAAATAACTTTAAACTTTAATACAAGCTCGGATAAGGCCAGTATCGGCCAGTATCGGTATCGGATGTGCAAAAACAACATCGGTATCGGATCGGAAGTGCAAAAACCTGGATCGGGACATCCCTAGTCGAAACTCAGTGCAGCGAAGACACAACAAACTCCCTTCTTGTCTCTCATGGACACACACCTGTTGTTGACTTTGGACTTATCGGCTGCACAAGATCAAGGCCGCGGAACAGAGACACACTACGGGCTTACACACACATGCAACCACAAAAATATACGCCACACATACACACCCCAACGCCCTCGACGCAAATCCCATAGGGGTGATGAATGGATGGTCAGCGCCTGAGAGCTGCGGCCTACCATCATGACCTCGCACTCCGTTCCCTCTGTTGCTAGATATCTCGAGATGTACGTTGTAATATGTATATGTGCTTTGCTATGGAGGATTTTTTTTTCCCACTACAGACTGGGCCCTCTTAGGAGCCCAGTCTAGAATGTATTTTTTTACTCATCCTTCCCAGCGTTTTACCTTTTTCCCATCTTTTACGGAGCGCCTTGTGGCGACCCATCAGCGTTCCTGTTCTGCAAGCCTGTACAGTTTGTTTGGTCTAATCTTGAACGGGTTTGTGCTGAAAACAAAGTTTCGTTGAACTTGTGCAAAGATCTCTCTCTCTCTCTCTCTGGGCTGCAACTAACGATTAATTTGATAATCGATTAATTTGTCGATTATTACTTCAATTAATCGATTAATAATCGGATAAAAGAGACAAACTACATTTCCATCCTATCCAGTATTTTATTGGAAAAAAAACAGCATACTGGCACCATACTTATTTTGATGACTAAATTAATCGGCAACTATTTTAATAATCGATTTTAATCGATTAGTTGTTGCAGCCCTAATATACAGTATATATATATATATATATATATATATATATATATATATATATATATATATATATATATATATATATATATATATATATATACAGTATATATATATATATATATATATATATACACACACACAAGTGGGGCAAGAAAGTATTTAGTCAGCCACCATTTGTGCAAGTCCTCCCACTTAAAATGATGACAGAGGTCTGTAATTTTCATCATAGGTACACTTCAACTGTGAGAGACAGAATGTGAAAAAAAATCCAGGAATTCACATTGTAGGATTTTTAAAGAATTTATTCGTAAATTATGGTGGAAAATAAGTATTTGGTCAATAACAAAAATTCAACTCAATACTTTGTAATATAACCTTTGTTGGCAATAACAGAGGTCAAACGATTACTAAAGGTCTATACCAGGTTTGCACACACAGTAACTGGTGTTTTGGCCCATTCCTCCATGCAGATCTTCTCGAGAGCAGTGATGTTTTGGGGCTGTCGCCGAGCAATACGGACTTTCAACTCCCTCCACAGATTTTCTATGGGGTTGAGGTCTGGAGACTGGCTAGGCCACTCCAGGACTTTGAAATGCTTCTTACGGAGCCACTCCTTCGTTGCCCGGGCAGTGTGTTTGGGATCATTGTCATGCTGGAAGACCCAGCCACGTTTCATCTCAAAATCTCACGATACATGGCCCCATTCATTTTTTCCTTAACACGGATCAGTCGTCCTGTCCCCTTAGCAGAAAAACAGCCCCAAAGCATGATGTTTCCACCCCCATGCTTCACAGTAGGTATGGTGTTCTTGGGATGCAACTCAGTATTCTTCTTCCTCCAAACACGACCAGTTGAGTTTATACCAAAAAGTTATATTTTGATTTCATCTGACCACATGACATTCTCCCAATCCTTTGCTGTATCATCCATGTGCTCTCTGGCAAACTTCAGACAGGCCTGGACATGCACTGGCTTAAGCAGGGGGACACGTCTGGCACTGCAGGATTTGATTTGATTTGTGGGCCCTGTACCGAGGATGTCGTTGTGGCTTGTACAGCCCTTTGAGACACTTGTGATTTAGGGCTATATAAATAAACATTGATTGATTGATTTATTCCCTGTCGGCGTAGTGTGTTACTGATGGTAACCTTTGTTACTTTGGTCCCAGCTCTCTGCAGGTCATTCACCAGGTCCCCCCGTGTGGTTCTGGGATTTTTGCTCACCGTTCTCATGATCATTTTGACCCCACGGGATGAGATCTTGCGTGGAGCCCCAGATCGAGGGAGATTATCAGTGGTCTTGTATGTCTTCCATTTTCGGATAATTGCTCCCACAGTTGATTTTTTCACACCAAGCTGCTTGCCTATTGTAGATTCACTCTTCACAGTCTGGTGCAGGTCTACAATTATTTTCCTGGTGTCCTTCGACAGCTCTTTGGTCTTGGCCATAGTGGAGTTTGGAGTCTGACTGTTTGAGGCTGTGGACAGGTGTCTTTTATACAGATAACGAGTTCAAACAGGTGCCATTAATACAGGTAACGAGTGGAGGACAGAAGAGCTTAAAGAAGAAGTTACAGGTCTGTGAGAGCCAGAGATCTTCCTTGTTTGAAGTGACCAAATACTTATTTTCCACCATAATTTACAAATAAATTCTTTAAAATTCCTCAATGTGAATTCCTGGATTTTTTTTTCACATTCTGTCTCTCACAGTTGAAGTGTACCTATGATGAAAATTACAGACCTCTGTCATCATTTTAAGTGGCAGAACTTGCACAAATGGGGGCTGACTAAATACTTTTTTTCCCCATTGTATATATGCATGCATGCATGCATGCATGCATGCTTTGGAGCCCCTGAATCAAACAGTTAGACCCAAGAATCGGATCGGATGATGTGGTGCCCATAGATTCACAGCCTTAATATTTTTTATCTGTTATTGCAGACTGTAATCATGCTAAGACAATAGCAGAATATTAGCTTCCCCTCATTGAAAAGTAGGGCTGCGAATCTTTGGGTGTCCCACGATTCGATTCAATATCGATTCTTGGGGTCACGATTAGATTCAAAATCGATTTTTTTCGATTCAACGCGATTCCCGATTCAAAAACAATATTTTCCCAATTCAAAACGATTCTCTACTCATTCAATACATACGATTTCAGCAGGATCTACCCCAGTCTGCTGACATGCAAGCAGAGTAGTAGATTTTTGTAAAAAGCTTTTATAATTGTAAATGGCAATGTTTAATCAACTGATTGCAATAATGTAAATTTGTTTTAATTATTAAATGAACCAAAAATATGACTTATTTTATCTTTGTGAAAATATTGGACAGTGTGTTGTCAAGCTTATGAGATGCGTTGCAAGTGTAAGCCACTGTGACACTATTGTTTTTTTTTTTATAAATGTCTAATGATAAGGCCAATGAGGGATTTTTAATCACTGCTGTGATGAAATTGTAACTAATATTGATACTGTAGTTGATATTATTCATTTTTGTTTCACTACTTTTGATTTGTTCTGTGTCGTGTTTGTGTCTCCTCTCAATTGCTCTGTTTATTGCAGTTCTGAGTGTTGTTGGGTCGGGTTTGGTTTTGGAATTGGATTGCATTGTTATGGTATTGCTGTGTATTGTTTTGTTGGATTGATTAATCTAAAAAATAATAATAAAAAATAATTAAAAAAACAAGAGATTTTAAAAAAATGAGAATCGATTCTGAATCGCACGTGAGAATCGCGATTCGAATTCGAATCGATTTTTTCCTACACCCCTAATATTTAGGGCAACAAACAAGCTAAAAACAAAGTAAAAGTCCCCCCAAAAAGTGCATTATATTATGATTTCTTTCTACAAGTAAAACCCTTCCTTGTGGTCTCCATAACATTTAATGGTGGTTCTTTGGTTAAAATGTTACATAAATTATGTTTTACAGACCATCTTCAAGCCGCTTTCTGACCGTCTCTTCAGTATGCAGTTTTGTGGGCGATCTTATTTACATTGCTCCACTTCGACATCGTCTTCTCCACGTTGTACCGACATTGTTTTGCGCTTCAACAGCGAGTGTACTGACAGATATAAGTTAGAACGTTATGCTACTTTATATTAGAAATGGCAATAGTGGAGGATGAATGCCCCACAACAAGAGCAAGCAGCTTATTGACTATGGCACGGACGCACACATTTTCAGGACTTACGCAGATGCCAAATACACATCAGCAGGTACCAATTGGTAAGAAAAGTTGGTTTTGCATAATATTGCGATACAAAACGCCAGGTAATGTTTCCTAATAGATGTGACTTTGGGGTCGTTATGCACACACCATAATAATACCCGTATGTTGAAGCACAATACGTCTGACTATGGTAGCCGTAGTAATGCTCCGCGTTTCAACAAGCAGTGCGGCTTCATAGCTTACCAAAGTCGTACTAAAACATTTTGACAGATTTTTGAGTGCCATGTGTAATGTTCTATATTCCCAATGGAACATCAAAGTTGTGGTGTTGCTTGCTTACGGATACACTTGCTAGCGTCTTTGTCTGAACAAGTGTCAGTCAACCTGCAGTCCTCTCTTATGTGTTACTGCCATCTACTGGTCATACTTACCATTACACCATGTAACAAATAAAATTGCTTCGTTATACTACGTTAGGCGCACTGTCCATTTTTGAGAAAATGGAAGCATTTTATAGTCCAAAAATGACTGTATATATTTGACTTGCAAAATAAATGGTTTATTTAAACACACGTTAGCATCTACTGTTTAAATGTTAATCCTACTTGTTCGTTTGTCCAAAATTCAAACACCATTCCTCTAATGAATACCTTTTCAAATGTGTACATGTTAAATTGTTTAATATATTGTCACTTTATCAGAGTATTTTTGTATAGTTTGGTCTTAAGTTGTGCCGATACCAATATTTTGGTAGCAGTACCAATATGTATTTCCATACTTTTCAAAATAAAGGGACCACAAAAAATGTCATTATTGGCTTTATTTTACCAGAAAATCTTATGATACATTAAACATATGTTTTTTATTGCAATCAAAGAACAATTTTGGCATTAAATATCATAGTGAACATACTAAAAGACCTGTATTTTAGTAGGAAGTAAACAAACTGGTTACAAAGGCTCCTAATCAGTCTATAAAACAAGCTAACTGTTAGCATGCTACTGTTAGCACACATGCTAACGTTTTAGGCCAGCTCTGTAGCTCATTTTGTACAGTTACACCTAAAACTCCCGGATTCGGACACTCGGCACCATCTTAAACGTACGTATGGCGGCTTCCAGCGACCCCTGGCCAGAGGTCCAGGGCACAGATAGCAGGCCCATCAAAATTTATGCTGGAATTTTCTGGTTTATGTATATTGTTGTAGTTTTACATTTCTTTTTGTTTCACTAAATAAGCGTTTATTACTTGCAACGTTTAAAAACAGTGCATTTATAATAAAAAATTCCCATTACATTCATGAATTTCATAGACGTGTGCAAAACTGCAACATAAGGGCCCTTTAATAAAGAAGCTGGTCTGTTCTCTCAGTGAGGTCTCTCACTGCAGTCAGCCAAATTTGGAAACTACTTTATTTCCAATAAATAGATTATCGATTATTGATGTTTACTAATCGATTTTACAATCTTACATATATGAATTGTCATACCAAAGACTATAAAAATGGGACCCATTTCCTCCCCGCTTGGCACTCAGCATCAAGGGTTGGAATTAGGGGTTAAATCACCAAAATGATTCCCGGGCGCAGCCACCGCTACTGCTCACTGCTCCCCTCACCTCCCAAGGGGATGGGTCAAATGCAGAGGACAAATTTCACCACACCTAGTGTGTGTGTGTGTGTGTGTGACAATCATTGGTACTTTAACTTTAACTTAATTGCCATGCATCTAAAAATCGATTAGTTCCCCCGCCTCTAGTCAGAACCAATCAAAAGTCAAGGTCTTTTGCAGGCTCCCAATTCTCAAGCACACAGTGGAGAGAAAAGTGTAGAGATTAGGTCCTTTTACACCGCATTAACTTTTAAATAAAGTACCCTCTGTGTTTCCAACAAACTACTCGGGTAGATTGAGCTCTTCAGGAACTTTGCGGAGTTCCTGCCAGTGAGGTGGGACTTTTGGAAAATTCCTGGAACCTTATTGGGGGCGGGCTGTGCCGTCTCACGCTGATTGGTTGAACACAGTTGGGGGCATTCCTAAAACTTATTTTTCGAACACACAGCGCCATTAAAGAATGCTAAACGGCTTGTTTATTTCTTATTTCTTGTGTATTTCTATCATGAAATACTTGACAACGGAGAGGAAAAAAGAACGAAATGAGCTTTTGAAATGCAGGAACTTCTGTGTGCTGAAGAACACTGATCAGTGGAACTATCTTGCAGTGTTTTCACTCAGTCACAGTCTTTATACTACATGAGTTTATTGTTGTTTATTATTTTTACAAACTTCATTTCGTCACGCAAAGCTTTGTGAAGTAGACGGACTCTTTTAAACATATTTACAGAGGAGTATAAAGCCGGACTCAAAGCAACGACCTCAGCTGCTTACTACTCTGACTTTGTTGGATAAATGTGAAATAAAGAAGGCAGTAAAGGTTCGAAGGTAAATAACATTAGGTATTAACTATTCACTTTATTACATGTAGTAAAAGTAGTTAGTGGCACTCCATTTGTGTAATTAGCCTCAACCTGAGTGAACCAAATGCTAATGCTAGCAAGCTAACACTAAAGTGTGTTTGTGTTGTCGGCGTGAGATAAACACTGACATTTATTATTTATATATTGTTATTTACAGATAAACACTGACATTTATTATTTATATGTTGTTATTTACAGATAAACACTGACATTTATTATTTATATATTGTTATTTAGAGATAAACACTGACATTTGTTATTTTTATATTGTTATTTAAAGCTGAAAAGGACCAGAGGGAATCGCCAGACTTTCATGAATTCATCATTTACAGAGAGGATGACTTTGACTGTTGGACATTGCGGACACTTTATTTTTTTTACGTAAATCATATCGTTTTGTATATTATTGCTTTGTATTTCATTTACTTACTTTTTAGTAAAATAATTGTGGGATATATATATATATATATATATATTTATATATGTATGTATATATACACACGTGTGTGTGTGTGTAGGCTGCCTAATACTGCACAATACAAAATGTGGATTGTAACGATCAGGCCTTGATAAAGATGTTAATAATACAACCTATGATGAACCTCTGTACATGATGTTTTGTCCTTTATGTCGCTGCATGACAATGTCTTAAAACTTTTTTTTACATTTTGTTTTCATACTGCTCGATTAGCCTGCTAGTGGTCTGTCAATATCAACACAATCATTTTATCAATCACAGTTGACATTTTTAAAGGATTCATATTATTTCAGCCTGTCTGTGTGGCACGGGTTACAAATATTCAGGGAGCTATTTATTCAAATGTGTATTTAACTGTATGAGAGATGCACCATTAATAGAAATCAAACAGACATCAAAGTTTTATTAGTGCGGTAAATAACCGCAAGAGGCTGTTTTTTTTTTTTCCTCCGCCGTGACCAACATATGAGTGACAGCCATGTTCGCCAATCAGAATTGTTGAGCCTTGCGTTTGTTCGTTTCTCGCTTCAAACAGTAAGAAAGACTCCTTACTGTGTGCATCGCTCTCAGCACCTAAGTGTGTTTATTCAACAGTTTGAGTTTATTTCAAACATGCAAGCATAAAACATGATACATCACAATTTCCAGTTTCTCTTTTCAACATGTTCGAAAAGGAGTAGGAAGAAGCAGAGCTTATTTAATCCTACCCCTTTTCTTTTACATAACAGTTTCTAAAACATTTGTTCACTTCCTGTTCTCAATTTATTCACAATATACTCCATTAGTAATCACAATAACAATAAATAAATAAATAATAATTGGTGAAGTAAGTTACATTTTTTATGATGAGATAAGTAAGCTGCGATGAGGTGGCGACTTGTCCAGGGTGTACCCCGCCTTCCGCCCGATTGTAGCTGAGATAGGCTCCAGCGCACCCCGCGACCCCGAAGGGAATAAGCGGTAGAAAATGTATGGATGAATGGAGATAAGTAAGATTATTTTGAGAGTGAAAGAATGAATGAATTAAATAAATTCAGTATTCTTCTTCTTTGTACTTTGTAGACACTTTAAGTTTGAAGAGTTTCTTGAAGTGGATCATATTAGTACATTGTTTGATTGCTTTGCTTAATCCATTCCATAATTTAATTCCACATACTGATATACTGAAGGTCTTAAGTGTTGTACGTGCATACAAATGTTTTAAATTACATTTCTCTCTAAGATTATATTTCTCCTCTTTCTTTGAGAAGAATTGTTGTATATTCTTGGGTAGCAGATTGTAGTTTGCTTTGTGTATAATTTTAGCTGTTTGCAAATTCACTATGTCGTGGAATTTCAGTATCTTTGATTCAATAAATAAAGGATTTCTATGTTCTCTATATCCAACATTATGTATTATTGTAACTGATCTTTTTTGTAACACCGTTAATGAATGAAGTGTACTTTTGTAATTATTTCCCCATATTTGTACACAATAACTCAGATATGGTAACACTAGTGAGCAGTAGAGAATATGAAGTGATTTTTGGTCTAGAACATGTTTTGCTTTATTCATTATTGACATGTTTCTTGCTACTTTATGTTGTATATTTTTTATGTGAGATTTCCAGTTCAATTTATCAATCATTATACCTAGGAATTTGGTTTAATTTACTCTTTCAATTTCTATTCCGTCTATTTGTATTTGTGTTTGACTTTCTCTTCTACTGTTACCAAATAGCATTATTTTAGTTTTACTGAGATTCAACGATAGTCTGTTTTTGTCAAACCATCTTTTTAATTTGTTAATTTCTTCTGTTATTATTTGTATTTTCTTCTGTGTGTTCTCTCCTGAACAAAACGCTGTTGTATCATCCGCAAATAATACTAACTTTAAATCTTTTGTAACTTTACAAATGTCATTTATATAGAGATTGAATAATTTTGGTCCTAGTATTGATCCCTGAGGTACACCACAGGATATATTTAGCGTTGTAGATGTGTGTTCGCCTAGCTTCACGTATTGTTTCCTGTTCGTTAGATAACTTCTTATCCAGTTTAAGACTAACCCTCTGATGCCATATCGTTCTAGTTTTTTGATTAAAATATTGTGATTAATTGTGTCAAATGCTTTTGTTAGATCCATAAAAACCGCTGCCGCACATTTTTTACTATCTATTGCATTGGTAATTTCTTCTATAATTTCAATTAAAGCCATTGAAGTTGAAACATTAGCTCTGTATCCATATTGGTTCTCTTCGAGTATTCTATTTTTATTTATGAAACTCTCTAATCTGTTATTGAACAGTTTTTCAATGATTTTAGAAAATTGTGGAAGTAAAGAAACAGGTCTATAATTTGTAAATTGATGTTTGTCTCCAGTCGTATAAATTGGTGCAACTTTAGCTATTTTCATTTTGTTTGGAAATGTACCTGTTTGAAATGATAGGTTACTAATATACATTAATGGTCCTGAGATCTCTTCAATAACCTTTTTTATCGTTTCCATATCAATTCTGTTACAATCAGTTGAAGTCTTAGATTTACATTTTTTCACGATTGTAACTATTTCCTCCTGTGTCACATTACTGAGGAACATGGAGTTGGGATTTCGCTCTATGGTATCATTATAGTCCTCAATTGAAACTGGGTCTGGAATCCTTTCTTCCAATTTTGGTCCAATATTTACAAAATAATTATTGAAGCTTTCAACTACTTCCTTTATGTTGTCATTTTTTTTAAATTTCCGTCTAAGAAGTATTAAGGGTAGTCCCTCCTAGTTCCATTTTTAATAATGCTATTGAGGATGCCCCATGTTGCTCTCATATTATTTTTGTTCCTGTCCAATAATTCACTGTAATATTCTTTTCTACATGATCGTAGTATGTATGTTAACTTGTTTTTATACTTAATTTCTGCCTCTATAGTTCTTTGTGCTATAAATTTTCTATATAGTGTATTCTTCTTCTTACAAGCATATTTTAATCCTTTTGTCATCCATGGTTGATTATTCTTTCTCTGCTTAATACCGAGTTGTATCCATCGACAATGTATGTCATAAAGTATTATGAACTTGTTTAAGAAATGTTCACATGCTTCATCAACCTCTTTTTCATTGTACACATTGTCCCAATCTTGCTTTTTCAGCTCAATTTTGAAGGCAATCGTCCTCTTCTCTGTGCACAGTCTTTGAAATGTCCTTTTGTCTTCCATGTTCTTCTTGTAGTTTCCATCATATATTGTAAAAACTGGCAGATGATCACTAACGTCGGTTATAAGTAGACCACTTATTATCAAAATCATTGGTAAAAATATTATCAATAAGCGTGGCACAGTGTGCTGTGATTCTGCTTGGCTTTGTGATTTTAGGATATAAACTGATGCTGTACTCAATGAAGTCATCAATAGACTTTTGCTTGTTAGGGTTCAATAAGTCAATATTAAAGTCACCACATAAGAAAATTATTCTTTGACCATTGTCCATGTAAGTTGCCTTGATCCATTCTTCAAATGTTTCTATACTTGACTTGGGTGATCTATATATACACAACTGATGAATATGTTTTTGCTTTTTTCCTGACATATATCAATGGTTATACATTCTAAGATATTATCTATAGCAAATGACATGTTTTTTACCACTTTGTAGTTCAGGTTCTTCATCACATACACAGCTACTCCGCCTCTATTTATGTTGGTTCTGTTGATGTAGTTAAGTTCATATCCTTCCAGATCAAAATCTATTCCTTTTTTTTTATCATCAATCCATGTTTCTGTGACAGCAATCACTTTGAAGGGTTCGTTGAAGTGTTCCAAAAAGTTCTTAATTTTGTTGTAGTTTGCATACAAGCTTCTGCTATTAAAATGAATAATTGACAATTTGTTATCACATTTAATGTTGCTATTATATTGATCATCTGTATAATAAAAACAATTACTACTGATGTGGGAGAAAACATTCGTATCTGGATCTATATCATTTTCCAAATCCTGGTTTTTGTGATCTTTGTTGCAGAAATGTTTTAGTTCAACAATCTTTGATGTTGTTTCAATAATCTCTATAAGTGTAGGTGGATGCAATCCTGAATGTAGGTCCTCTTGTTTAGTCGTCCCTTGGAACATAGTAGTGTCGATGCTGAATTTAGGTGCTTGTTTTCTGTCAGAGTCCATTATCATCGTTGTTGTGGTAGCTATGTAAACTTTAAAATTTTTCCAGGTCCTTGCTGTCATGGACAACAAGTACTCTTGCTTCTGGACCTCCATTCAGCTTGATGTAGATTTTACAGTTGGCGCTCCAAGTTCCCTGGATTTTTTCCTGCTTTCTCAAGTCGCGTGCTTTCTTGGCGATTCCAGCATTACGTTTTGTGAGATGCTCATTCATGTACACATTTGTTCCCTTCAGCTTCTTTCCCTGTCTCAGCAATGCCATTTTAGATTTTCTGTTTACGAGTTTCATGAGCACGACTGGAGTGGCGTTGTTGTTTCTTCCGTTCAGTGGGATGCATGTTTCGATGGTATTAATGTCAATTTCAATTTCTTTTGATTGCAGAAAGTTGACCACTTGCTGTTCTGCTGAGACCATATCCATTTCATCTGGTTCACCGTCATTATTCACAGCTTTCGCATAGGATCTTGGTTTAATTCGGTGCCCTGTCACGATGATATCATTCATTCGTTTGTCCTGATCCATTTCATCTATGATATTCCTCAGCATGTTGTTGTCTTCTTGAAGGATCTTCATTTGTTTGCTCATTTCAGTGGCTTCATCATTTCTGGTGTTGTTCTGAGTTTGCAGATTTTCCTATATTTTGCTGCAGACTTTTCACATCTTGTTTGTGTTCTGTTGTTGCTTTTCTCAGATCTTTTTTCATTTCTTTAATTTCTTCTTTCATATCATCTTTCCATCCATCCGTCATTTCTTTCCATTCTTCTATCATTTCTTCTTTAAATTCATGGAATAGTTTTTGTAGTATCCCTTCTTGATTCCCATCATGTCCTGTGTCCAGCTTCAAATCAGTCTTTCCTTTAGCTTTTCGCATCGCAGCAGTCGCTGACGTCAGTGCCTCTTATGTCTTAACGGCAGTTACATCTTTAGCGACTTGCGGCACTTTTAACTTGTTTTTTCAACAATTTCGTACCTTGCGCCGTTCAGAGATCAATTTGAGGTGTCAGCCTGTCAACTTATATCACTCTGCGACGTCGGAATCACTTTAAAACAGCTGTAAACTCGCCGTAGCTTTTGGTTGCTAGGCAACCGCTTTGAACTGCAGGAGGCTTGAGGCTAACGGCTCTTCCAACTCGCCTTATTTCAGCGTATCAGTGCCTCTCAATTGACCAAAATCAGATCGAACATGCCAGGTGACTCTCCTGTGGCTGTGATCGCAAATCAGTGGTCAAAATCTTCAGACTTAACAAAAACTCTGGTAGCAGAAGCGGAGCCTTTTTCTTTGCGTCCTCTCTCATTGACAGGAAGTGACAGTAGAATCAACTGAACAGAGTGACCACTCTTTTCAGTCATTCACAATCTTTGTTTAGGTTTAGCTCCAGCCTATCTCGCCGATTGTATTGTACCATATGTCCCGACAAGAAATCTGCGTTCAAAGAACTCCGGCTTATTAGTGATTCCCAGAGCCAAAAAAAAGTCTGCGGGCCATAGAGCGTTTTCTATTCGGGCTCCAGTACTCTGGAATGCCCTCCCGGTAACAGTTAGAGATGCTACCTCAGTAGAAGCATTTAAGCCCCATCTTAAAACTCATTTGTATAATCTAGCCTTTAAATAAACCCCCTTTTTTTAGACCAGTTGATCTGCCGTTTCTTTTCTTCTCTCCTCTTCTCCCCTGTCCCTTGCGAGGGGGAGTTGCATAGGTCCGGTGGCCATGGATGAAGTGCTGGCTGTCCAGAGTCGGGACCCCGGGTGGACCACTAGCCTGTGCATCGGTTGGGGACATCTCTGCGCTGCTGACCCGTCTCCGCTCGGGATGGTTTCCTGTTGGCCCCGCTGTGGACTGGACTCCCGCTGATGTGTTGGATCCACTGTGGACTGGACTTTCACAATGTTATGTCAGACCCACTCGACATCCATTGCTTTCGGTCTCCCCTAGAGGGGGGGGGGGGTTACCCACATATGCGGTCCTCTCCAAGGTTTCTCATAGTCATTCACCGACGTCCCACTGGGGTGAGTTTTTCCTTGCCCGTATGTGGGCTCTGTACCGAGGATGTCGTTGTGGCTTGTACAGCCCTTTGAGACACTTGTGATTTAGGGCTCTATAAATAAACATTGATTGATTGATTGATTGATTGATTGATTGTCTAAGCGGAGACGAGAGAGGGGCGCCAGCTACACACTCTCACAGTACAGACAGCTTTGCGGCGCGGCAGTGAGAAATGCTGGAAAGTAACACAAATTAGGAGGAAAAAAACATGGTTACAAAGCCGTTGTGGGAATAGTTCAGCTTCAAAATCGGATGGGCAATATGAGCCCATCAACACGGACGAACGAGCGAAAATGCCGTGATCACGTGATGGCAACAAACAAAAAGACAACCTCTGACCCTGTTTTTTCAACTGGGAAAAAAAGCCCTTTAAGATGTTCAATATCTATTTAGGGTAAATTTCTGCTTACAGAAATTAGTCAATTTTATTTTTAGTTTCTTTATTTATGAGAAAGTTATTTACCTTCCAATTACAGTACAATGGTAAACAAGTCAACAGTAATGACAAATAAAAGATTACATCTTTTAAATGGTTACTTGCATTATTATATATTATGATTACATTATAAACACTTGATAGTTTTTATCGGTTATTTCTTCAGTTTAAGAATATGGCATGGACAAAAGCTCTGAGTCTGTCTGCATAAAGCCAAATATTTTTGAAAGTAAATTATTGCATATTGTTTTAATGTGTGACACCTTGAGACAATCCAATCCAATTCACTTTATTTATATAGCACATTTAAACAACAAAATGTTTCCAAAGTGCTGCACAACAATATTAAAAACAATTAAAAACAATATACAATAAATATGATTAAAAACGATTTTAAAGAGTAAAACCAATTAAAACAGTAAATAGAAATCAAAATTTTAAAACCACAGAGGACCACACAACTCACGTAGTGTTAAAAGCCAGAGAATAAAAGTGGGTTTTAAGACGAGACCTAAAACACTCCACTGTGGGAGCAGTTCGAACATGGAGGGGCAGAGTGTTCTAGAGCTTAGGGCCGACCACAGAGAAGGCCCTGTCTCCCCTGGTTTTAAGTCACGTCTTGGGCACCACGAGCTGGAGCTGGCTCTCTGACTTCAGAGCGCGCGCAGGATTGTAAGTTTGGATGAGGTCCGAGATATAATGAGGTGCCAGTCCATGCTAAGCTTTAAAAACAAACAGCAAGGTTTTAAAATCAATTCTAAGATGAACAGGGAGCCAGTGCAAACTCTAAAGGATTGGGGTTATATGCTGGCCTTTCCTGGCCCCTGTTAAAAGACGCGCTGCCGCGTTCTGGACTAACTGCAACCGGGAGAGAGCTTTTTGACTAATGCCAGCATAAAGTGCATTGCAGTAGTCCAGGCGACTTGAAATAAAAGCATGCACGACTTGTTCAAAAAGGTTAAAAGATAAAAACGGTTTTACCTTTGCTAAAAGACGAAGATGATAAAAACACGATTTTAAAACGCCATTGACTTGTTTGTCAAGTTTAAAATCGCTGTCTATAGTGACACCCAGGCTGGTGACTTTGGGACGCACATAATTTTGCAATGGTCCCAAGTCAGTGAGGGCCGGACCAAAAACTAAAATTTCCGTTTTTCCCTCATTCATTATTAAAAAATTCTGGGCTAACCAAGCACTGACGTCGCATAGACAGTTGAGAACGGGTGTCAGGGGGCCGTGGCCTTTTGAAATCGGCATATAAATTTGGCAGTCGTCTGCATAAAAGTGATAAGACACTCCATGCCTCTTAAAAATCTCTCCAATCGGGAGGAGATATAGAGCGAACAGGATGGGGCCTAGAATAGATCCCTGGGGGACACCACAGTAAAGCGGAGCAGAAGAAGAGGTGGCGTCACCCAACCTGACAGAGACGGACCTTTCTGACAGGTAGGATTTGAACCACTCTAATGCAGTCCCCCTGACACCCACACAGTCTCTCAGGCGATCTAAAAGAATTGTGCGGTCGACTGTGTCAAAGGCAGCTGTAAGATCTAAAAGCACTAAAATGGCAGAGCTGCCAGAATCAGATATTAAAAGCAAATCATTAAAAACCTTTAAAAGTGCAGATTCAGTACTGTGCAAAGCTTTGTATCCAGACTGAAATGGATCTAAAGTGCTATTTTCATCTAAAAAAGGCTGCAGTTGTGCCAAAACACATTTCTCCAAAATTTTTGACACAAAAGGTAATTTAGAAATGGGCCGATAATTTGACAAACTTGTAAGATCAAGACCTGTTTTTTTTTAATCAAAGGCTCAACAACAGCTCCTTTACAAAAAGAGGGCACACTGCCAGAAATCAAGCTGCCGTTGATGATGTCTCTAACAGACAAGTCAATAGAGTCCCAGACTTCTTTAAAAAAGCGAGGGGGGACTGGGTCTGTGGGACAGGACGAGGGTTTTAGTTTGTCAACTATTCCTGTAAGTTCAGGCATCGACACAGGCTCAACTGACAAAACACAGTCGAGAACTGAGTGGCCACATTGAAACTAAATGGAGAAGGAGAAAGATTTGCCCGAATAGTAGCAACCTTGTCGTTAAAAAAGGAGATACATTTTTCACAAGTTTCACTCCAGTGAAGTGGCTGGATTCGGATTAAGAACAGAACTAATAGATTTAAAAAGAACACGTGGCTTGTTGACACTATTTGAAATGAAGTCTGACAAATATTTTGTTTTTTCAGCTTTAACCACACTTTGATAATTCCGACAGCTTTCTTTTAACATTTGATAAGAGACCTCCAAGTGATCCCTTTTCCACTTACGCTCCGCCCTTCGCCACTCACGCCAAACTGTGCGCGTGGTGTCATTGAGCCAAGGCTCCTGTTTTGACTTTGGACGTATAGCTCTGAGGGGCGCTATACTGTCCAGAATCTCAGAACATGTGGAAATAAAAGAGCACATCAATTGTTCAGTGTCTGCAGAGTGTGATATACTCTGCATGGACACAGTGAACAAAGGAGAAAAGGCGGCTGCAGTGTCAGTACTAATAACACGGCCATGACGCACGACAGGCTGTTTTACATCAGTGTCCAAACTTAAATTGAACATAACAGGACTGTGATCGGAAAACACAGCATCACAAACAACGACATTGTCAACATTAAAACCATAAGACAGTACAAGGTCTAGAGTGTGTCCATGTACATGCGTTGGGGCAGTAACATGCTGAGCCAAATTAAAACCGTCGATCAAGTCCAAAAACTCTCCGGCCATGGGTTTAGAAGGACAACAAACGTGTACATTAAAATCTTGTCGTAGCGCCCCAGACTAAAAGCAATGAAGTCCGAAAAGTCCATGATAAAGTCTTTGTTGTGCTTTGGTGGTCTGTAGATTACAGCACAAAATACCGGATCAGTCTGTCGCAGCTTGAAACAGCTCAGTTCAAAGGAGGGAAAAGACCACTCCACGATCACCTTGTGATGAACGCTTTCCTTTAAAACAATAGCTAAACTTCCGCCACGACCGCTTGTTCTCTGCGTATTAATGAAAGTACAGTCTGGAGGTAATAGCTCTGAAAAAGCAGCAGACTCACCGGTGCCGATCCAGGTTTCTGTCCAGAACAGTATATCCAAAGAGCGTGATGAGAAAAAGTCCTGAAGAACGAAAGTCTTGTTCATCACGGATCTCACATTCACAAGTGCACACCTCGTAGACGTTGTTGTAGCCACGTACGGTGCCCAGCTCAGCGGCGGAAGATTAGCCAGGGACATGCCACCTGAGCCCGGGTGAGATGAGCGAAGAGGGCGCAGCGCGCAGGGATCCTCCTGATGTCCGATGATTGGCACCAACCAAGACCTGACCAGTCGAAGCGCGCGCCGTGACAAATAGCGACCAAAACAGTCGCTGTACTCCCGGGGAAGTGCCGAGGACCTCACCGCGTCAGGATACAGTGCCAACCAAGCTTTCACCTTTAGCAGTCGGCCGGATCGTACTCCTTGGCGTTTCTGCTCCCTGGGCAGTGGCGCGTTCACCCGACGGAAGCACGCAGGTAGGTTAGCATGGAAAAATGAATCAGAGTCTCTTGCATTGTAAAGTTCACATGACCGTACTGACTCCCCAATCCTCAACAACTCCTGGCGTTCATACACTAGAAGTGAGTCGATGGTCCTCGAAACACACGTCAAAATAACCACAAAACAGACAATAGTGATCATAGACAAGCGGCGAGCCAGACACACTGGCGCCATCTTGTTTTCATTCAAGAATATGTTGATTGGTAGTCTAGAAGTAACATGTCTTCCTTCACTCATTATTTTCCCTATTTTATGCATTTTTATGTATAAAATATCAAAATTGCAAATCGAATTGCAATCTTGGAGAGAAAATTCGCCATTATAATCATGCAGCCCTAGATGCTACAGTGCCACGGAAGTCTTAGCACTTTTTGTATTTTTAAACTCCCATTCTTCAGTCACTTCAACAAAATGTTGGACATTGTATCAGTCTAACTTTTGATGCTAATATGTTACTTGTACTGTCAATGTCGATGAATGTTGTCATTCAGCCAGGTCATCGTAATATCAGGGCATTCAATCGATCGCAGATGGACTGTTTGGTTTGTCTTAGAAATACGTTGAGCCTCTCATAGGCTTCATCAGTTCATGTTCATAGACTTAGATTGGTCTAAGTCTATAAACATGAACTAGCCTGATCTGACCAATCTAAGTCTAAGACAAGAAATACGTTGAGCCTCTCATAGGCTTCATCAGTTCATGTTCATAGACTTAGATTGGTCTAAGTCTATAAACATGAACTAGCCTGATCTGACCAATCTAAGTCTAAGACAAGATCTGACCAATCTAAGTCTAAGACTAGATCGGACCAATCTAAGTTTAAGACTAGATCGGACCAATCTAAGTTTAAGACTAGGTCTGACCAATCTAAGTTTAAGACAAGATCTGACCAATCTAAGTCTATGAGCATGAACCAATGAAGCCTACTGAGGGAATTGGCACCAGCCTTAGCCTAGATCGAACCAATATCGGCGCCAAATATCGGTTTTCGGCCTCATTCACTACTAATATTCTGTATTAGCCCTGGGAAAAAACATATCGGTCGCTCTCTAATTATAAGGTACAAGATAAAACGTCTACAGTATATTACGGTTTGTTTTGGTTTATTCTCGATCTTCCCTTCACCACAACATTTTAAAGTCCTGCGAGGCGTTCTGGAATTCTTTGGAATGGTTCTTGTGCTCAGCTTGTGGTTTGCTATATGCCAATTTTTTTTCTCTTTGGTAAGTCTGTATACGTTCATCTTGAGCAATAACAGAACCTGTATGACCACATAGACGCGCATACAACTCTACAAATTAAAGCTGCATGTGTCTGATAAAATTGGCAGGTTGTATTTATAGTTGTGTGTATAATACATAGTTATATTTATAATGTGGATCCAAGGAGGGTGAGCGTAAACAAATATGATCAGGTCCAAAAGGTAAGACAACAGCAGCGTCAATAAGCTAACAGGCTAGATTAGCATGCTAGCTACGCTAAAAACTTTACGGTGTAGCTTTGCTGTTGCCACTTAAACTACAAAGTATCAAAAACTTCATGCAAATAAATAAATGTGGAATTAAGAGTCTTAGGGGCGTCGAGTTAGCAGGTCAGCAGTTAGCTTCCGATTCAAAACAGACAAAAGCTGAAAGAGCAAAGTGAGCTATTCACGAAGCTTTTTGCGCCGACCGGTCGGTTGAAGACAAGCGGCCCTACGCTAGAGACGTGTCAGGCTGTCACCGCGCCCACGCACACCTACCTCTCCCGTAGAACTTCTTGCCGCTAGTCACGTCAAAAACCTTCATGTTGACGGCCATGAGGATGCGAGGGTTCTGAAACCCGTCGTAGTCCCGCAGCTGGTCCAACGTGAAATCCCGTCTCCTCATCTTGGGAAGCGCCGAGGCCTCGTCGCCCTGGGCCGCGTCCGAGCCGAGCCGCCTGGCCCAGCGGCGGTAAACCGCCACGCACACCGCCAGCACGCCGATTATGATAGCGATATTCAGCAACATTCCGCCCAGGCCAAGCCCGCCTGACTCATCTGCCGACTCCTGGTCGCCGCTGGTGTCGAGTGGAGCGCTCCAACTGTCTCCATCGTCCGCCATACTGCACGGTTAGCGTCTACCCGCCCCTGGTCCGATGCTGCCTTCAAGGCTATGGGAAAATAGCAAGACAGCCACGAGAACGTGACATATGTATATTCTCTGAATGTGTAAAATATCATGTTCAATTTTAAACGGAGGCAGTACAACTGAATTATTTATGCATACATATCTCGCCGAATCAAATACCTCTTCCTGACTTGGAATCGCAGTAATTATAACCTAATTCAAAAAGCAATGTCACGACGCAATTAGTACAACACTTGGATATCAAAACTATGACACATTGTTTCAGGCCCCTATTAGTATATTTCGAAGTAAAATTAACGATTAAATTGTTTGTTCGTGTCTTTCTGGATTTAGTACTCGGAATTACAGAGTACATCAAGGCATCATCACACCCGCCTATTTCTGTTACGGTTTGATTAAGTTTGTCCTCATTTGTCATCCGTACTGTATAATCTCTTTAACAAGCAAACGCTTAATATAGTAATCGACATGAGTTTCTGGTTTTGTCTCGTTCAGAGTTAATGAAGTAAAATTAACATATGCTAATGCTGTGTCGTTAAAACTATTTGCATTAGGCACAAGAACCCGCTGTTCAAGATTGACGAGTCATCACATTTACATTTATACAATCAATTTTATTTCTTTTTTTGTTGCATTTTTACAGTACATTTTAAGGTATTAACATGCACAACTTCATCCTAAAACACACTCAAAACCACACTACCGATAAATCACGACCTTAAAATCAAAAGAATAATTGAATAGCAAACGATTTTTAATAGTAGTATTTACATTTTTTCATTCAACTCTAAAGCCTCAATTTATGTCCATTGAGCAACAAAGGAAACTTTACCAATTAAAGTGCTCTAAAAGCACCAAGCCTCAAGCATAATAAAACGTAAACTGTGAGAAAATAAAGGATAATAGACTGTAGTTCTGTTTTATTTTGCAAGCTCAAACCCATCATTCCTGCAGAAATTAAAAAAGTCCTTAGAGACTAAGACGTCATTAATCAAATCAATGGAGAAATAAAAATGAAAAAATAAATTATGTCACATTGGACTTTAAAGCTTCTTGGATAAATGTGTTAAAATGTAAAATAAAAACTTGAAAATGTGGGCGCTGCTTCAAACTGTCAACTTGATTGTCTCAATTAAAAGTGATGGAAATTTTAAAGACGTCTTGACCCTAATTTCAAAGCCAGGAAGACGTTTTTTTCACGGACGGGGCGGGGCGTATAAGGCACAGGACAGTGGCCATCTTGGCACTCAATCCGAGTAGCTTGCAGATTGGTAAAATGTTTGGCCTGTGAGGATGAAAATGCAAGGAATGCATTTTGATGTAAACGTTAAAATCAAGCTGGCTGCTTTAAGTGAAATGCTGCTAAGAACATGTCAGGTCAACACGCTCGGGCCGTCTTGTGAACCACTAGGCGGCGCTGCTGCTGCCCTCGCACTCATTACGTGTTCAATGCAAACCCCTCAGAGGGGAGCAGGCTTCATTCGGTCGCTGAGCCGCCTTCTTTCTTCGCCCCTTTAGGCTCGACTTTCTTGACCTGGGCGGGCACTGCGGCGGCTATCTGGGCTCCTCCTTTGGCCAAGTTCTGCTGTGGCGCTTTGGTGGAGGCCTGAGCAGGCTTTGAGGTAGTGTTGGAAGGATGGCGCCGATGCCTCCCCTCGTCCCCGGCCGAGGACGAAGTGCGTCTCCTTCGACCTCCTTCATCTCCCATAGGGGGCTGCGACAGACAAAGGGGTCAAAGGTTGGGTCAAACCATACTGATCATCTATAGAAGGTTAAGTTGAGACCAAGGGTGTCCAAAATACGGCCCGTAGGCCTAATGCAGCCGCCAGCGTCTTCAATTTAGTCCGCGAGACGTCATGAGTTCAACTAAGCATTCCACCAGAGTACTTTCAAATTAATCTTAAATACCCGCAGTCTCTGAATGCTACATATTTTCTGCCATCCTGTGGTCAATGTGATTGATTCAGATCAATCAATCAATATATATATATATATATGCACATATACAGTATATATATATGCACACACAAATATATATGCATATATATATATATATATATGCATATGCATAAATATATATATATATATATATATATGCATATGCATAAATATATATATGCATATATACCTGTATATATATATATATATATATATATATATATATATATATATATATATATAAATATATATATATATATATATACATGCATACATATATATATATATATATACATGCATACATATATATATGTGCACAGACATATATATATATATATATATATATATATATGCATATGCATATATATATGCATATACGGGGACGGCGTGGAGAAGTTGGTAGAGTGGCCGTGCCAGCAATCGGAGGGTTGCTGGTTACTGGGGTTCAATCCCCACCTTCTACCATCCTTGTCACGTCCGTTGTGTCCTTGGGCAAGACACTTCACCCTTGCTCCTGATGGGTGCTGGTAGTGCCTTGCATGGCAGCTCCCTCCATCAGTGTGAATGGGTGAATGTGGAAATACTGTCAAAGCGCTTTGAGTACCTTGAAGGTAGAAAAGCGCTATACAAGTATAACCTATTTATCATTTATATATGCATATGCATATATATATATATATATATATATATATATATATATATATATATATATATATATATATATATATATATATATATATATATATATATATATATATATATATATATATATATATGCATAAATACATATATAAATATGTATATGCATATATATATGCATATATATATATATATATATATGCATATATATATATATGCACATACATATATATGCATATGTATATATATACTTATGCACATATATACATATGCATATATGTACATATGCATATATATGTACATATGCATATATATACATATGTATATATGTACATATATATGCACATATATATGCACATATATATGCATATATATACATATGCATATATATACATATGCATATATATATACACACACACATATACATACATATGTATATAAATATATATATGCATATATATATACACATATGCATATACATATATATAAATATATATATATGCATATATATATGCACATATATATATATATATATATATATATGCATATAAATGCACATATATATGTGCATATATATATGCATATATATATATATATGCACATACATATATATATATATATACACATATGCATATATATATATATATATATCTATATACATATGCATATATATATATCTATATATGCATATATACGTAGGCATTTACTGTATATACATATGCATATATATACATACATATGTATATAAATATATATATGCATATAATGCACATATATATGCATATATATATATATAAATGCACACATATATATATATAAATGCACACATATATATATATATATATATATATATATATGCACATACATATATATGCATATATATCCATATATATATACATATATATAAATGCACATATATATGCACATA